>NW_026853835.1:0-55299 GCF_026571515.1 Ruditapes philippinarum
TGAAATCACTTAAATCTTTCTGTGTGAAACTTAGACTTTCATTAAAAACTGATATAAGTTCATGCAAAAATGTGAAATTTTATTCTGCCTTCTCAAAGTAGTGTAAGAGATTTTTCCAGACTTGAAATAAGTGTTCCTTTTTCATACATGCCATAATGTCCAAGGTCTCCGTTTAGGAGACTTTCCAGAGAATATTTTTTTCAAACAATAAGGATCGGAATAAACCTAAAAAATTTTAATACTCCAAGGTTCATAACTCTGATCCTTAAAATTCCAAAATTATCTCCCTTTAAAACACATGTATTATATATTCGAGATCTTTCTTGTTACACTACCGAAATTTCTGATGATATATTTTGTTTCACTTTTGTTACATGGTGTGAAATTCCTGTACATTTGAATTATTTTGATACCGATAAGGCAATACATTTATTATCATTGATTTTTTCTTAGTACTATCCATGGATTATTAAAGTAGTCACGTGATTTCCCTTGTCAGCGAGGTTCGGGGAAAATAATTCGCAGGGTACGTGCATGAATTTAAAACGGTATCACTAATTGCAGAACTAGACTACATTCTGATATTATGATGCTTTTTTAGAAAAAAGTTGCTTGTGAGGGTGTATATTTTTGAGACTCTTATTCGTTCGATTGGATTAGCGCGTATTCATAAATTACATAACATTGTATTTTGTATGATATATGTCTAATCGAGCATTTAAATATCTCAAAACACTTTAAACAAGACGAAATTCTAGTTACTTCTGCACTTCAAACTATTGTTCCATGTGCCGCCAAATTGCCAAATTGGACCCGAGAAGACGGATAATTATAATAAGTAACTAGTCTTCTTAAATTGGACCTTGCATACACATGCACTATATATTTAAAAATAAAACACATGAAAACATTTAAAAACGATTAAAGTATCCATATTGTCTTTTGTAGATTTGTTGTCGGTATATCTTTTTACAGCACGATAGTACCATAGCAAAAAGAAAAAAAAACATTTCACGCATGCATGTTCTGCGAAGGGCCACCTGTAACTAAAATCATATATCAAAGTTATCTCAATACTTTGGTATACATTTCCTTAGTCTTGAGTAACCCCATGTATCCTTTGTAGCCGTATATCCCATACTTTACAGTGATTTAAAGGTAAAGAAACGTATTTAAAGCGAGATCGATTCATCAATTGTAGATTGAAATTCATACATTTCGAAACAATCTTAAAAACATTTTATAAGTAGAAAAAAAGAGTCATGCACAGGTGAAGAGAAATAAATGTAATCATTACGATTTTATGGTAATTGGGATGTCCAGTAATTTCCTTATCTCTGACACTTTTAAAGAGTTCGATCTTGACTGCCTTTACTCTTATATTTTATTGAAATTCCATGCAAGAAATTAACACACATATACAGGACCTGAACAATCAAGTGATGTTTTTCAGACTTTACTTTTAAATAACAAAGATCATATGGGACAAAGTAAGTAAATGATTCAGATAAAACGTACAAGTAAGTAGAAATCAGATTTGGGTGGCACTGATACAAGTACGATTTAAAAAATAAAACTTCACCCCGCGGGGGCGCGGAGTGAGATTTAAGAAAGTTAACGACGGAGCTTAAACATGTAGTTAGGGGCCGAATGGTTAAGGTCGCTGACTTGAAATCACAGGTCCCTCACCGCTGTAGGTTCGATCCTCACTCGGGTCGAAATCCTTCATGTGAGGAAGCCATCCAGCTAGCTTACGGAAGGTCGTTGGTTCTACCCAGGTGCCCGCTCGTGCCTGAAATAATGGCCGGAGGGGCACCTGGGGTCTTCCTCCACCAATAAAAGCTGGAAAAAAACGACGCTCTAGGATGGCACGACCTGAGTGTACGGTCGCCCATATGGGCTTTCCGGCGGCGACCTTAAATAAAAGCATTAAAAAAGAGAGCTAAAACACGCTGATAAGCAAACAAAACCTCGCGCGCTCCCGCTTATTAGAGTGTTTACGCTTTGCACCCCATCGTTTTATTTCTAAAATCTTGGTCCGCACCCGCGCGGGGCGACGTTTTATTTATTTAACTTTGCCCCGCTAATTCGCGGGTTTTCGCTCCGTAACCCCCTCCCATTTTAGCTTGTTAATTCTCGGCCGACTTTTGTCTTGGCGGGGTCGCGGGCCGACGATACGCTTATTAGCAGCGGCACGGGG
Organism: Ruditapes philippinarum; assembly: GCF_026571515.1. Taxonomy (NCBI): domain Eukaryota; kingdom Metazoa; phylum Mollusca; class Bivalvia; order Venerida; family Veneridae; genus Ruditapes; species Ruditapes philippinarum. Next base: position 2,201 of record NW_026853835.1, read on the forward strand.
AGACGTTTCATTTATTTATATTTGCCCCACGCCTCCATTCCGTACACCCGCTATTTCTACTTGTTCATTATCGATCGAATTTTCGCTTGGCCGGATCACTGGACGAAAACACGAATGACACAAATCAGCTACCATATATATGTATATCCTTAAGAAAAGTATCTTTAATCTTCAATGTAATAAAAGGATTCTATTTTTATTAATGAAAATGAGTTGATTTCTTTTTTATGATATTGGTTAAAACGGCTGATTGTCCTGCATAAAATGTACTTTTACGTCCTTACACCGTACAGTCGAAAAAGAAGATAACTTGACTTGTTTTAAGCAGAAAAATGTTGATGATTATTTGCAGCATCGAAGTTTAATCTAATAGTAACTTCTTTCTGTTACATGCTCAAGCTGGTGAAATATCATAGAATATTAACCGGAAAATTGATAATCATTAAATGTGCCTACAAGTATCATTGGAAATGTTTCATATGTGTGACCATTGCAAAGTCAGTTATGGAGCCCGGTTGTTTACCTCTTGTCGTATGTAAATAGTATAAGCCCAGTATGATTTAGTCTGTTCATGGACGGAAGTGGTACTTGAAAGCCACAAGCTTGCGTCCTCGTCCCGTTGTGGCTTGCAATTAACGGCTTAATCAACATTTTATAATTAACATTAAAATGTGGTGAAATTAGAAATTCAAGCTAACGTAAACCAATTTCATCTAAGTGTTTCTCTTGTATCAATCATCATAAATGATGCAATGATGGCGTGGTTTGTAAGAAACAAAGAAACAAGGGAACGCTGGTGACAAAATGTTTCAGTAAATTTCTGCTTCTCTCTCTCTTTTCGTCATCGAGATGTATCTCTCAAATTCTGATCCAACATTTCTATCAGTCAATAAGTCAGTAAGCATAAAATGTTAATGCAAATCGATGCTCAAAATACGTATAACTATATATAAATTTATGCATGTATAATGTCATTTCAATATGACTGAAAATATATATGATCTGAACAAACAATTATTTTGAGACTTTTCCATAATACGTATAAGTACTTATTTCTGCGGGCTTAATATTCTGCAAATTTCGTTGAAATAAGGGGTTTAAAATTTCTACGTATTTTATTTCTGAGGTGTCATCATTCCCGTTTTGATACGTTTTATTTCTGCGTTTTAATTAATAAATTTATACAAAATTTATCGATAAAAACAGACAATATTTCAAGATTTGTTGATGTTACATTACTTCCGGTTAAAAATGCAGACACTGATAATGTGTTTGGTCTTTTATCAATTAGGGTCGAATCTCGGCAGAGACTTTAATCCCTCATTTTAAAAAGATATCCTTGTTCGGTGGTTATACTCGCCCGCACTGGTATCTTACTCCAGCAGTAATGAGTGCTACATCTAGCTATTAAGATCTTTGGCAAGTGAAAAGCATACAACTCTTTATAAACTTTGGGTATGGTGATAATCGATTTAACATACACAAACCGTATAAAAAAAACCGTTTAAAATATTTGGCATCTGCCCTAATTTGTTAGTTCTTTTATATAACAATCTCAAAAGGTAGCGTCGTCATGATAAAACAAATGACAAAATATGTTTCGTGTAGTCGACTTATTTTCATAACTTTTCTTATAACTTTAAACTGTAGCCAAAAAAAATCAGATTCCGGTACCTTTATCACAATTACTAAAACCACCTGATTTTCTTCTACCATTAAAACAAACTATCATCTCAAAGGTAATATTTACTTAGTATTTCTTTCTTATTAAAGTATATTTGGGAAAAGCCTTAATTCTTTATAAGATAGAACTGAATGTTTCCTGGGCAGTAATTGCGTTAATTTCAAAGGCAATTATAAAAGCTACTACCACTGATGTTCGCAATATCAAAGAAGTGACAAGTCCATGAAACGATATCAAAGTAATATTCGTTTAATAGGTAAAATTTGAATGGTCATATTATAAATTACTATCAAGATTATGTGATATGCTTGTTCAATATGTGTCTAAAGTGTATGCTTATCATAAAATCAGATATAATGTAACAAGTTAACATGTTGTAGAAAATGTTACATATACCAAAGCTTTCTTACAAACAATAACAAACAATTGCGTTTGAAAAAAAAATAAGAATATAGCAGTGACTAATATATGTTTTGTTAGTTACAATGATAATAATACTATCAAAACAAATGACCGTCCTTGCATTTTTGTCCTTTTAATTAAGTTTACATACATATATGATGTAATGATACATATGACTTTTAACCAGTTTCAAACTTGTATTGATGAAATAAAAACTTAGAAAGTAAATTACACAGTAATAAGTATATACAACACAAACTATAATTTGAATTCAGCAAGACTAGTCAAAGCAAATTCATGACAAGGTTTTGTAACACAATAATAAACATTAAACAAAACAGAAACAAGTTTCAAATGATCTTCTAATTTATTGAAAATGTTAATTACTTTTTGGTTCAAAACTCAACTATGAAAATATATGAAGAACAAGCATTTAAATCAACTGATATACATGTAGCCCTTGGTAAAAATGTATGTTCTATTTGGATAAAAAATGATTAACTCTCATCCAGTCATATCATCTCTTATGAAATATACAAGATAATAATTTGATAACAAAACAAACCAAAACAAGCAAAACAAAAACAAAACAAAATACATGTATAACATAACATGGAAATTATTTGTCTTAAGCATCAAAAGCTAACAAACATAAACAGATCATTATATACATTTCCTTTTATTTCTCTGAATTGGATAGACTAGTTGTCTTGTTTTCCTCTAATTTTTAAGTCATTTTAACGCATTATTTCTGTGATAGCGCATCTGTACTTTAAATTATCAAAAATAATCGAAAATATTGAAATTTCAAAATTATTTTTCAATTCCTTGTAAAAACTGAGAGATTCAATATTTCTTCTCTAGTACGCTACAGACAAGTCTAAAAGTTTTTGATATACGAGTATCAATTTTAACAGAGCCTTGAAACATCTTGACTCCGTCAAATCCATTTTCTTTTAACAAGTCCTTCACATGTTATCAATCACATTGTTAGAACTGTTAGTTAAATGCTTACAGCCGTGATAATATTGTATTTGAAAGCAATTTTCTATTTTTCAGTGAAGTAACAAAAAAATTTTAACACTTCGATCGCTTGCTCTTAAAGACATTGCAAGTTTAATAGCTAAATTAGTGAGAATTCTTATTTTATCATTTTTAATAGTTCTATAAATTTAGGCATGCATGGTTTAACACAATAATACATTTTATGAACAATGTCCTTAAATCACTATAACATGGGCGAATCAAAATAAAATGATATTTGTCTTTAATGTCGTGCTTATCAAAGTATATATACAATGACGTTGATTTCACACGATTCTCTTGGTACCGTTTCGACCTGTTTAAATTTTCGAAGGTTGTGAAGACAACCTTAAATAACATCTTAAATTACAAGGCATAACTTCCAAGTACTTTGCATACTTAAAATCACTTTTAACATGATTAGATACTTCTTATAGACTGTTTTCCTTATTCACATGCCGCCTTGCTGCTCGGGTTATATTTACAAACAGTCGTTTATATAGGGCCATATAACCTGTCAACAGTCTTTATAACTAATAATATAAAAGTCTTTTCTCAAACGGTTTCGGACGAATGTCACACATATGCAAAACCATAATCAGGCATTTGGCAACCAGTTTTTCTTTCCCATTAATAAATCATAACATTAAAACATAAATGTCTATGTCGAAGTCCCTTTCATTAAATGCTTAACCGTTTACCTACTGTAAATTTAATTCACTTACAAATAATCAAATTGACAATTTTGCATCATTAACAAGTTCCCTTAAGATAGTGGTGCTAACAGGTAAAGTTTAATCTTATTTATTTCTAGAAATGTTAAGTTTAATATGAAACAGCATGTTATCCCATTGGCTCATACCAAGAAAATTGCAATAGATAGTTCAACTTTCTTTAAATTAAAAGTCCTGAATACTTTTAATTATTTTACAATGTTTCACATTCAGCACGTTCTTGATAATAACCTAAAATATTCTTAATACATTATTACAGCAATTAACATATCTGCATTTCCTTTTAAAAAAAATAGAAATATTCATTTCTGAAGCTTAATGCTCCTGTAATACTGCAATTTCAGCAGGTTTATAATTTTTAAGCAAAAACAAGCCACCATTTCATTTGAAAGCCTTTTCAATGTCTTAATTTGCAAGTTTTCATAATTCAAAAATAAGAAAATCAGTACACCCTTTATCATTTCCTTGTCCAACATAAAGTCTATCAGACCTATTACCGACAAGGAGTGACTGTGATGCAAATCCGTCATCTCTTGTCAGAAGTTCATTCCATTCCCCTTCTCTTGAAACCACTCGCAAGCATTTGAATCCACATACATAGATCGACTGACTTTGATCAGATGCTAAACCATATGGTCCACACATATTGTCATCTATATATGGTATACATCTTAACATTTTGCCAGACATATCACACGACTGTATGCAGTGCTTTGATTCGGGAACAAAAATAATTTGATCATCATTTGTAAGGTTTAATTTGTCAATGTTGTAATCGAAAGAAGCAATGGTTCTCACTAAATGACCATTTAGCGACCAACACTGAATGCTAGCATTTAGAAAATTATTGACAGCTATTATCATCACATTTTCAGACTCATGGTATCTGATTCCAGTAGGTTGCTCCACTTTTATAGATGTACGCTTACTAACAGAACTATTTTCACCGATAGTCAAAAATAATATCCTGTCATCATATGGACAAGTAATTGCTATTTCACCATTTGGACTTTCATAGCTGATAAAAGTGATTCCCCAAGGTATCCATTCAAGCTGGTGATATATCAGTGAATATTCAACGGAAATAATAATCAGTCTTTTGTTTACACTATCTACAAGTATAACTGGAAATGTTTCATTTGATGGTGTTGCTATATCATTTATGGAGCACGATTGCTTTCCCCCTGCTATATCTACCTTTTTTAGAGGCTTAAGCTCACGTCTACCTATTTCCCCTTGATGTTTCTCGACAACCAAGTTTTCCGAATCAAGCATTTGGTACTGTGATTTATAAGAAACATGTAAACGCGGCAGACCGAAAACTCCCTTGAGATCTCTCTTTATGTTGTCTACTGCGCACTCTCCTTCGGTCATTGATATGTATCTCTCAATTTCTGATAAATTGGTATCACTTATTAAGTCTTTTTTCTGAAACCGTAAAAATATTATATAAGTACTCAAATCATAATAAAAATAGACAAATTTATTACATACTTATAAATGAAATATTTAGAAATATTATTGAAATAAAATGCGTATTTTCAATTTCCATATTTTTACCTTAAGATTTTATTTTTTCAACACAGTCCACTGCACATATTTTCCGTATTTTTACGGATATCTTGCCGGACTCCTTTCATCTAAATTCAGCCAAAACAAAAAAATAAGGACAGTCTTTTCAAATCATAATGTCAAAAAATGTATATATTATACAGAAAATTCAAGTTTTTTTCTATAAATACATGATTTGAGCCGTGTCATAACAAAACTAACATAGTGGGTTTGCGACCAGCATGGATCCAGACCAGCCTGCGCATCCGCGCAGTCTGATCAGGATCCATGCTGTTCGCTATCAGTTTCTCTACTTGTAATAGGGTTTGTAAGCGAACAGCAAAGATCCTGATCAGACTGCGCGGATGTGCAGGCTGGTCTGGATCCATGCTGGTCGCAAACGCACTATGTTGGTTTTGTCATGACGCGGCTCATTTATTTTCATATTGTGGTATGAAAATTATCATATTTCACCATTGACTATCCTCACATATAAATTTTTTTTTTTCATACCACTCAATGAAAATATATTATCCTTTATTAATAGAATTTTTTTTATTTGCTATCTGTTAAAAATATGTCCATACAAAAGTCAATAAATTTGAAACCAATTCACGGAAAGTTTAAAGAATTAATTGCCTGTTTGTATGAAATGCGATAAATGTATACACAGTCAGCATTATTTTAATTCAATGGTTTAATACATAACAATCACTGATCTTGTAGCAAAACTACCCAAGTCATATTTAAGTAATATCAGGACCGTATCACGCTCATATGGAGATTGTTTGTCATGTAACATCTAGGAGCAACAAAAATTGAAGATTCTCTATATAATTACATATTTATCATACCTTTTTTAGTTTCTGACACATATCGAGCATTTCCGTCTGCCTTATCTTACTTCTCTCTCGAAATCTATCAACCTCATTGTTTAAGCGTTTTTCTGTTTCGTCAAAATATTTGTACACTTGCTCTCTATCTAAACGGATTTGTGACAAAACCTCCTCATACGATACGTCAGCTCCTTTGTTGGCATTTGTTTCTTGCTTTAGTATATACGCTGCTTTATCTTCTACATATTTGATTTTTGAAACAATGCGTTTACTTTCAGAATAAAAAATATCTTGAATGTTTTCCAGCGTATCACATTGTCTATGTTCTTTTAAAGCACATTCGCTACATACAACTATTTTATGAGTTTTGCAATGATATTTTAGATCTTCTGAAGGGTGAACAGAACATTTTGTATTGCATATCCTCCTTCTCCTTGGAACTGGTGGGGGAGATTTCTTTGTCTTGCATTTATCATTATTTTCACCTTGCTGCAGGATCTGGTCATCTGAAACCTTATGTCTATCTGAGTCTGGAGGCGTGGGGGCTCTGTCTTTTGACATAATGGTCTTGTATTCAACAAGAACGTGGTCTTTGAAAGGTTTTGGTCGACGATGATATTTGTAGCAAGCATCACATAAGTATTCTCCACATGTTTTGCAATATCCGTAAGCTTCATGAAGAACATTTTCGTCTTGGCAGGGTTGGCATTTTTGCTTGACCTTATCATCACTGCTCTCCTTACGTCCTGGCACCTCCATATCAAATGTTTTAACCTTAAAACGTTAAAAACATAATGAAATTACAATTGAAATTAAAGTCAGTTTGTAGTTTGTTTTATTTTGATCTATAATATTGTTTAATTTTGATCTTGTATACAATGTATAACACTCTCAATACATGTTTGTTCGTATCTAATGAAATTTTTGTTTCGATCATCATTCTCTATACTTTGAAGGTTCATTCAGACAATCGTGACAAGCGTCATAACAACTGTCTGATACACATGATGTAAAAATGCAAAGTTTAATATTTTGATTATGATAAGAATTCATTCCGGTAAACCAAACTCCTAACATTGGTTACTATCCTTGATGCCGAAGACTGAGCAGTTACTTCTCATGATGTTGAAAAATGAAGGGGAACTCAATACATGGAGATTGCCGGTATGTAGCCTATAATGATGACAAAGATTTAAAAGTTTATAACGTCCATGAAACAAAAGTAAGGACACAGCTTGAAACTTCAGTCCATAGGCCATAGATAAAATCGAGTGTTTTTCCTGTTTAATACCAAGAGGCTTCAATAAAAATTAAGGATAACTTGGGAATTTGGAGGCTGCAGCTCGAAGTTTGTAAAAGATATACTCAATAAAACAAGAATAGCCATAGTCTTTGAACTTGAATTAAATAAAATAAATAGATAAATTATCCCTTTTTAGCAATTAATGCATAAATCTAAACATCGTTCCAATTTAAGTAAAACAGAGCACTGCCGGATGGGACAAAGCTCGACTTTTTCTAAAAGCTAACAAATAAAGAAAGAAAATTAAAGGAAAAATATTGTTTCCTTTTATTTAAATAGGTCACTTTTGTTGTTTTGTCCAGGTTGGAATCATTTCAATAAAAAGATGACAAAGTTTAGAAAATATAATCAAAATTCAATAATTTGACATTGACAGTCAAGGTCAAGTTCATATCTAAAGATTATTCAACGTGTCCGTTTGGCCACAAGTTTTGTTTTGTTTAACATATAAAATCTGTACATAAACAAAATTATAACAACCTAAACAAAAATAAATAATTTGACATCGACGGTCAAGGCCATTTAAAGATTAATGTCAAGGTCAGTCAAACCTTAAAGAAGGTATTGTCAAAAATTATCTACAAAACAATACTGAGTTTTCTGATTTAAAGCACCAAGCATCGATGCTTGACCAAAGTATCAATAAGCGAAATTCAATCACATACAGCTTAAAAAGACAATGTTTGTAGAATCGGAGATATATTCAATCTGTATTAGAAAAAAGATAATATCTGGCGAGAATGTGAGCCGATTTAATGTTTGCTACCTGAACACAATTATTTCCCGATATATTGTAGTGAAATTTTAATAAATTTTCACAGTAAACATGATGTCAATTTTATAACCCTCCGTATCATACATTTTGCAATAATAAATAGATGAGTTAAGATTATATATTGATGTAAAATCATATAAAAATTTATACAAATTAAATGAATAAACTCACTGCATGTAAATCCTTATATAAAAAGACAAACATAATTATGTTTAGGGTATAATCTTTATATCAAATCTGATAAAATAAAAAAAATATTGCAAAACTCGCTTTTATTGCAAAACTAGTTGTGACAAAATAGCATGAAGATTATGGCATAGCAACGAGATTTGCAACAATAATGTAAACACTTACACAAAATTACGTGTAAGTTTTGAACAAATTACAAGATAATATCTATTTACGAGAATATCACATAGTTTTGAGCCAAATCTTTGCAAAACTACAATGTTTGTTATGTGAATATGCTGATACTTAATAAAAACCATTCAATTATCACCTATTTTACAATCATGAATAGATTAATTGGGATGGAAATTGATGTATACAAATTTGATGAAAATAATCACTGCATATTAATCCTTATATAAAAAGACGATCATAAGAATATTTAGAGTGTTATCTTTATATCAAATCTGATAGAAGAAAAGTTCATTGCTAAACTCGTTTTTATTGCAAAAATGGTTGTGAAAAAATGCCACAAAATTATGTCATCGCAACGAGTTTTGCGATGAATTATAGCAAAACTCATTTTATTTCAAAACTGGTTGTAGCATGGCTATAATTTGACCAATTTTGATGACATTCAATAGACAATGCATTATGTAAAAATATAACCTTTTAGCCCTGTGGTTCTTATTATTTTATGGCAATCAGAAGCATAAAATGAAATTCTTTGAACCACGTTGAAATCCATTCACCCAACGAACAATCCAAGCAATTTTGTTTAAAATTGGAATAGTTGCTTTTAACAAGAATATTTTAAAGTTTTATATGTAATCTATAACGCTTGCACATACACACGTACATTCGCAAGAACACGCACACACAGGTGAATCGCCGCATGAAAATGAGTAAGTTAAAGAAACCGAATTTTAAGGATTACTCAATTTATTATCATTTTATCGTGAACATATATCCTCTTTACACAATTTTACAAATGTGACTTTGTAAGTGAGACTTTACCCTTTCACTTACAAAATACATATACTTATAAAATATATACATTTATAATAATAAAAATCATAAGCAGATTTTTGTTTTCATAAATACTCTTCGATTTCAAGTATCATTACTTTTTTCAGAAAATACTTCCTCAGATTTTCAAATTCGGAGTGAAATTTCTCGGACCTTTACAAGGCTTATTTCTCTTGACGATTATATAATGAATACAATTAAAAAACGACACAAAAAATGGGTACATCGGAATGAATTGCGTCTGGCAAGTTCGCTATAACTTTTGAATTACAAAGTAGTGGTGCTAGCAACATTTACCAAGATGAAGCGGAAAATTAGGGAGCGTTTTAATAAATATATCTGATTTTTAGACATTTCCAACAAAAAGTGAAATAAACAAAAATATAACTTGTAAATAAAAAGTTGCGGTGTTTGTTCACAAGTAGTGTGGTAGGATACGACGCCGTCTGATTCCCAGCCCTGACAAAGCAATCGTGAGTTCGACTCCTTTTGAAAGGTCACTACCATGTTCCTTCACATTAAATCAGTACTCTAATGGACTCGTTTCGAAATTAGCTCTAGATAAACTTTCATCACATTCGGGCTAAAATAAAATAATGTTTATGTAACAGAGTCTTATTTTTAAGATCAGGTCAAGATCAGGTCTAAGCTTTACTTATGAATTTCATAATTTTGCAAAGGGAGACAAATCCGTCGGTCTTGTCTGATACTTTTCAAGAGAGATTACTCTATTGGTTTTAACTGATTTTATCTTATGTTTACATTGGTAAGTATTCTAAGAAATATAAAAAGATTGATTCACGGATCGTTGATTTTAAGCTATTTTTTATGCCATGTGATTTCTTGGTGGGAAAAGGCATTGTGTCTTGTTCTTGTAAAGAAGATTTGGTAGAAAATTAGTGTTTTGTGGTCAAGTTCTTTATTTCTAAAGTTGGTTTGTATTTATCCTGACTGCTGCTAAATGCTTTATTGTAAATATGGAGAATTGCATTATTGTGATTCTGTTTTATTTTGGTTCAGTCCATTGATTGTGCAATTTGTAAATAAGTATTAGTTTCAGAATGACATGTATCTATCAAATCACCTTTTATTCACTTTTAATATTTAACCTTGCAGTTAACTGGTGTGATAGAAAGAAGTTGTAAGTGACCACACTCATTCCTCAGAAGGTAAGTTACGTGTGATGTATTGTGTATTGTTTAAAGTATAATATATGTTAAATGTGTATAATTCCATAAGCTATGAATATGATATAAAGGACTGTTGCTGATTTTAAAATGAACTGGCCACTAAACAGGCAATTGATTATGTTCTAGATTAGAACATAAGATATGATAATAATTAATGTAATGCATTCTTTCTATTTTATTTTACTTTATATCTACATATTGTTATGTACATATTTCAGATTGTTGTACCATATTGAAGTATCAACCTGATAAATAAATAGATTTGACCATGATAGTTGTTGTTGAAATGATTTAATAATCCCGAACTTACTTGACCCTCAGGGGCTCAGACAGTTATATTTAAATTGCGCCGAACCGCCCCTGTTACATTTTAAGTAAACATCTGTTTGTAAATACATGTACGAGGTATGATTAATAATATACTTTTAACCACTACACTGACATTTACACACAATACGTCGATACCGATATCTTATTGAAGATAACTGATCGAGTTACACGCGGTTTTACACAGATTAAGTAACATAAAACACACTTTGATCAGTAGGGGTCAAACGCACTTTGGGGTTCGACTCTAAAGTGCGTTACGTACTTTGGGTCCGACCCCAGAGTGCGTCACGCACTTTGGGGTCCAATTTTGACCCCAAAGTTCGTTAAACAGGTACATATGCATTTTTTAACATCAGACAAGCGACCGCACTTTGGGGTCATAAAAATTCAATCAATAAAATGAATTCTCATGATGTTTCAAATACAATGTGGCCATACCACGTGACTTTTAGGGTACGGAGCACGCCGATTTTTCACCCGATTCAGGTATGTTTTTTATTCATAACTTATATATTACTCAACCGATTTTGATCAGATAAGGCGCAGAGTACCCGTAATTATATCAGCTTTCCACGGTATATCAGAATTCTGAAAACCCCTGAATGGTTTTTGCGAACATTCGAGTACAGTTTTCTTCTCATAGCCGGGGTCGAGGGGAACGGCACACACTCATTTGTCATAACAAGCGATTTCTAGCAAGTCATATGTTATTGTCACTATTTCATAAATTTCAAAAATACACGTTAAATCTGATATATTTACTATGTCTGATGTATCGAGTAAATGCAGTGATGTTTTAGCATATTTTTTATAAAGTTACGTTGAAATGGTACGGAGCACACTGTTAGTACACACACACACACACACACACACACACACACACACACACACAAAATTTCTCTCTTTGAAATTATTCTAAAATAAAATATATGAAAATTTGATTTAAATTATAATGTGAGTGATTTTTTTTTTCATAGTTATACATTTTATTAATTTAAACGAGAACCCTGGGACCTGTTTTGCAATGTATTATAATGCTTACAGTTTGATGTAAACAGGATTATTCAAAAAAAATAAAAGAACATTTTGAGAGTACGTCGCGCAAAATTCGATTTTAAATGTTGGGCAATATATATTTGGCTATGAAATGTTAATATTTTAGGGAGGGATACGGAAGACATTCACTTTTTGTTTTGTTTTGTTTTTTATTTGAAATAATTATGTATATTTTTTCGGATTATAAAACGAATTGTAAAACCATGGACATTTGTTATGTGCGATTATTCTTTCATTTAATTTATTTGTTCGAATATATATAAATGAATGTCTAAACCTAGTATGAATATAAAAAACAAACAAGAAGTTAGGAGTAAGTTGGAAATAAATGTTCCTTGCAAAATGTTGTTATAATAAGCGAATTAGCAGAAAAAAGCTGGCTTTGATGCAAGTGGATTTTTTAAATCACGGAAAGTTTAAAGTATTTTTCTGTCACATGATATTTGGTATGAATCATCCCAAACTATCTGCATGTATTTAAATTATCAAATTATCTACGCATGGACAAAGATATTCCGCAGTTATACGTGCAATCAAAATTAAAAGCCGGATAATTTGAAGAACCCATATGGGAACAAGGCCTGTTATATAACGTAACGTAGTTTATACAAGGTAACCTTGTTACATATACATGTAAGAAATTTTGGTAAAATTATGCCTATCTTTGACTTTCATTTAAAGATGCTTTAAAAATATGAGTTCATGGATATGTATGCTTGCGTGTTTGTGTTAAAAATAAAATGATATTTTAATAATACCCATTTTGTCAATCAAATGCTATGGATTTTGGAGGCTGCATCAGACCAAACAAATAATGGTAGCGAAATATCAGACTCCGATATGCTTATTTGCAAAATCAGAAAGTAGACCGAACTCCTCGAAGCGGTTACTTCCCTTTATAAGTACTCTAACGCCATAAAAATAAGGGGAGATCACTGCGTAAAGATTTTCAAATGACAGGCGCATTAATTTTCAAGAAAAAGTAGTTCCCGATTGGCCAAAGATTTCAAATATTGTGTAATTCTTTACAGATATACATGTAATATTAAGCTCCAAAATTATTTAAATCAGTGTTAATCGAAATTAATAAGGGTTACAAACCCTAATTTAGAATGATATGGTTTTCGTCAGGCTGTTATCTTATAACTTCCCCGTGGTCGAGGGGTTACACGCTGGTTTAGGAAGAGAGATGTCCTGAGTTCAAATCCCAGTTAAGGCAACTTATGTTGTTGTTCTACTCGGGTGCCCGTTCGTGCCTGAAATTATGCACGGAGGGGCACCTGAGGTCTTCCTCCTCCAGTAAAGCTGGAACGTCGCGATATGACCTATACTGTGTCGATGTGACGTAAACCCAAAACAAACAAACAAACAAACAAATGTTGTTGTTGTTGTTTTTTTAATTGTTTAAGCCAAATAAACATTGAATTGAATATCAGTGTTGCAATAAGCCTTATAGCCAATTTACTACAGTTATAACACTGGAAACAGCATTGGTGACACTATACAAAAACAAATTGGTTTATAATTTCACAACCTTCACCTTTCCGACATTCTGAGACCCAAACAAATTCAGCGCCTTCTGTGCTTTGATTTAATTAAACATGACCATGATATTTCAATTTTTTTGTACCTAGTGACTTACTCATTATTAACAAAATATAAATATATATAATGGTATCAAGTAAAGATATTTTTCAGCGATTTAGGTCATGACCTTGTTTTATTTTTTCAAGATGAAGCAAAAAGACATATCATACACTTCACAATAACTAAAAGAAATAAAGAAAACAATAAACAACAATAAACACAGCATAATTACATTTTTTTCTATAGAACAATCATTTTTAAACGCAACTACCTGATTCTGTGAAGATTCTGTAAAGATCGAAGTGTTTAACATACTCTAGGTGATTATAAATAGGACAATTACATGGAGGTTGTAAATGTTAAGCGTGATCTCTTGAAATATAATACACAAATACATATTAACATTTAAAGTAAGCATAATGATACATTGCAAAACAAGTCCCAGGTTTCTTGTTTAAATTAATAATATGTATAACTATTAAAAAAAATAACTCACATTATAATTTAAATTAAATTTTCATATATTTTATTTTTGAATTATTTCAAAGACAGAAATTGTGTGTGTACCGTATCTTTTGAAATAAGAGTGTGTTCCGTACCATTTCAACGTAACTTTTTAAAAATATGCTGAAACATCACTGCATTCACTCGATACATTAGACATAGTAAATATATCAGATTTAACATGTATTTTCTATGAAATAGTGACAATAACATATGACTTGCTAGAAATCGCTTGTTATGACAAATGAGTGTGTGCCGTTCCCCTCGGTCCCGGCTATGAGAAGAAAACTGTACTCAAAAGTTCTCAAAAACCATTTAGGGGTTTTCAGAATTTTGAATAGAGGCAAAACATGTGTCCCGAATTATAGTAGAATCAACAGGGATTTAAAATGAGTGAAGAACTTTCATCAAGTAAAGATTTTGTATCAATTTATAAGCTCAAACTATATTTTTTCTCACATTTTCCATTTATTTCATAAGAATGCACACTTTTCATTAACTCCATTATTTTAAGCAAATTGCATAATTTTCCCGTTTATTTTTTTTTATACATTTTTTTTAGAAATATAATAGTCTTAGCATAGACAAAGGTATAAAATCTGGAAAATCTTAATAGGAAATTTCAGTAAAAAATGTGCCTGATTATAGGTTGAAATGGCCATTTATATAGCTTATCTAAATGTGACATTTAAGAAACTTGACTAGGTGTAGATCCGGCCTTAAGTAGTTGTCCGTACGGGCAGTACACAAACATATCATAAGCTATTTAAGTAGTTACACATTCATAATCAAAGGGCTGCAAGCTCTGTGGTATTTTCTGATCTTTGCAACTAAATCGTACTGTATATCTGTATGCATTTTCCTGTATAAGTTTATTTTTATATACTATAATTTATCTTGCATGGCACCGAGATGCGTTTATATTTTTTACTGTAACAGTTTGAGCTTGATACATAAGGAATTTTGCATGACCAGAGTTGCATCAAAAATCATTTATGTTAATCTTTTTTATGACAGCCACACTTTATCCTTGCATACTGGTCGGAGAGATTACTCTGACGCATAGGTAACCCTGACAATTGATAAACATAATTTTTATAACTTTGTTTTTCAACAAAAAAGCATATGGTCCTCTAGTTGTATAGGAGCAGTACAGAATGTGATGATTTTGTTGAAAGTTTGTAAACTTTTTAATATTTTTCAAATAACCAAAACTTTTCATTGTCAAAAACTGCTTCAAAACGGTCTTTTTACTAAATTACAATGAGATAGTCAGAAATGTACTGACCACAGGTTACTGACTTGAGAAAGATTTTTGAAAATATCTTTTACATCAACAAAAAATAGATAAAACATATAAGATGTAAAAATAAGTTAATGATGTTGATTTTCCTGTGATTTTTTACTTAAAAATTTAAGTATCGACTTTATCTTCTGTTGAGGGGAAAAAAAGATCATGTTTTGTATACCCCATTCAGGACCTTAAAGAAGTACCAATTCTCATGTTCATACATAATTTTTGTATTGTAATGTAAAGTCTTTGAACTGAACTTTATTTAAGTGGTTCAATATTTAAAATAAACAGGACGATAATCAAGATATTACAAAAAATATGTGATTTAGTGTCGGAGTTATCTCTCCAACCAGTATCGTGGCTTAAAAAAGACACTTAAAAAATAGTTGTCTGGACTGGGATTTGAACGCCAGACCACTCGCACCTTAAACGAGCACGTTGCCCCTGCACCACGGAGAAGTTATACGAAGAAAACTGAGTATATAGAATTTTAGTGTTTTTAATCCTTATTAATTTCGAGGTATTTTGTTCACGATAAACCTGTTGTTTAACACTGATGTAAATAATTTAGCAAAAATCTTCTCGCCAAAACAGTCTGACATTTATATATTCCACTACTCGACATTCAGATTTATCTGAAGTATTCGGTAATCGACATCGCTAAAGATAGCATTTTTTATTAAAATGATATTGATCCGCGTAATTTGTGATTGTGCATTTGTTGACAATTCTATAAGCCAACGTTGTAATTTGTTGGATACTTTTAAAAAAAATAAAAACATTTCTTTCTTTTAGGTTTGTCGTGAAGCGCTGTGCCAGAGATTGAATGTCATTGCGATCAGAAATTACAATAATGTAAAGTTCTCACTTGGGGGGGGGGGGTCCCGACGGGATGATGGGGTCCCGATCGCCCGATATTATTAAAGGCCAATGGTGCTTTTATCTGTATTTCTTAAGCTTTTTTAAAAAATATTGGTGTACTTCAATAGTATCCAAAAAGTTACTCATTGGCCAATTATCTGAACCATCTTTTTCATCTGTTGCTTTTTGGCAATGAGTACAGTTATAGTGAATTAGTATTTTATATGGAAGTCAAATACTACATTGTTTACATTTTGCTACTTTTATGACAATTTTTTCACATTTATCGCTACTTTATTCAGGTAACAAGTATCTTAAATTTCTCTGATACTATTATTTAAACATTAAAAATTCATGTTTGCCATTTCGAAAGAAGTATGTTAGATTTCCCATTAAAAAGCCTCTGGCGAACGGTTGTTACGGAGCTTACAAAAAACTTAAGTTTGTTGATAAACTTAATAATGTATTAACTAATTAATGTACTAACTATTTATGGTCTGATCTAGAAACTTGGTATTTCACCAGAACATTGCAATATAGTATTTTATAGTTTTTTGGTGGGTTTTTTTTTGGAAAAATATTGACTGCATTCTATTTCATTCCCATCATATTCAAAATGGAGCTTAATATGGCACAAAAAGTTATGACTGACAGAACATGATATTTTTCCGCAGTATCTTTTAATTTTAGGAAACATTAATAATTTATGTACTAAATTACTTTGTTATATGGACACAAATTTAGATATTTCAAGTGGTAAAATTAATAAAACTTTTATCACTTAAGCACCAAACTGCCATCTTGAACTCCACCTCAAATATTTCAATGTCGCAGATCGAAAATAAGTCAGAACTCAGTATTTAAGCAGAACTCAGTTGACACCTTCAGAACTTTTGAACCCAAAGTGCGTTGATATGTAGCATAATAACGCACTTTGGGGTCAATTTCTCGATTTTGACCCAAAAGTGCGTTGGGTCCCAAAGTGCGGTCCGAAGTGTAACGCACTTTGAGATCGGCTCCCAAAGTGCGTTTGACCCCAAAGTGCGGTGTTACAGAGCATTCATTAAGTACCTCTGTAAGAAAGGGATGACCCCTAAGGAAATCCATGAAAACTTTTTGATACACTTTGGAAGGAAGAAGTTCCCTTCCTTTAGCACTGCCATAAAATGGGCTGCTGAATTTAAGAGGGGCAGGGATAGCATTAGAGGTGATGAGCGGCTTAGGCGGCCAAAAGAGGCCACCAACGATGAAACTGTCGAAGCTGTGCACGATCTGGTCATGTGCGACAGAAGGCGAGACCTGCGAAACATTGTTTGGGAAGTATGTATAAGCTTTTGTTCCGTTCAGGCAATTCTGACTGAAGTGTATGGCATGTCAAAGATTTCCGCTAGATGGGTCCCCAGACAGTTGACTGGTGACCAGAAACGGACCAGGCTTGACATTTCAATATATCTTTTGTCTCGCTACGAGGATAAACCTGATTTTATCTACCGGATCGTAACTCAGGATGAAACATGGGTCTATCACTTCAATCCAGCACCAAAAAAACAGGGCATGCAGTGGAAGCACCCTGGCTCACCCCCTCCGAAGAAATTCAAGAGGCTTCAATTTTTTGGAATAATAAGGGGATAATCCTGATTGACTATCTTGAGCAAGATCGTACCATAAACGGTACATAATATGCAAACGAATTGAGGTATCTGCGTCAGGAAATCGCGTGTATCAAAAATCGAAGACCCTAGCGCAAACAATTTAATGCGTACTCAAAAGTTTCGCTTCAATTCATTTTACCGTTATGTACATTGTTACAGATTCAACTGTAAACAGAATAATAAAAATAATACTTTGACTGAAGATAACTTCGACACTTGGTCAATTTAATCGGTTAATCACTTTTTGTAATCAAGCGTAACATCAGAACAGGATAGTCACTGACAATCTGATTTAAGTCACTATGCTTTTTCACATATATTTAATAATCATTACATCGCCTGATAACATATGGGGTCGGGGACACAGATAATGTGCATTTGCGCAATGTGCTATCTATGGAGAGGCCCGTGAAGTGTTCTTTAATATTGCACTACCAAATAGGCTAGCAGACGACCAGACGAGATTAGTAACGCACATTAACACATGTGGATGACTTTTCGCTAAAATGACTATCGTATAAATATCAAAAAGGTAAAACGTCCATTACAATATCGGAATGCCTAAAACTGAATTTCTATCACCCTAGACGTTGTATGCACGTCTGCCTCTCATTGTTTCATATCAACAGTTTCATACTTTTATGTGGGTTCCCCGCTCCCGTGTATTTCAGTTAACTACAGGGATGTCTAATAAATATGTATTTTTATGTTAAAGTAATGGGAAAGCAATACAACCAGGAAGACCCGAGCTAGGCTGTTTCTGCAGTTGAGCAAAAATGTTTGAACATCTCACAGGCCGCTAAAGAACACGGAGTTCCGAGAACCACCTTGATCGACCATATAAAAAGGGAGGTCAACAGCTTAAAATGTGGGCGATAGCTAAATCTACGTTAGGCAGAAAAGCAATGTTTGCATTCATTAAGTATAATTATGTCTAATCATGGCTTTCCATATCCAGGAATACGATATGTTGCTACATTAGAAAGATACTACTGAGAGGCAAGCGCTACAATATGATCGATGGTAAATGTCTGCGAACTGTCCGGCAAGCTTGATGTATAAAACGGGTCTGCCTATTCTGTTCTGACTCAGATTTGATTATGAGACATATGTTTTAAATACTATTTTATTCTATTTAACTAGATATATGTGTCATCAATTAAATAGTATAACAATAGTATAGCGGTAATAATTAACATTTTCCCAATTTGTTTTTATAAATGATAACGTGTGCTTAGAAGTAAAGGATACCAATATTGTTATCTTAATTTACATAATCACGTTGTTTTAAGAACGTACGATGACATGAGTTAATACTATAAATTGCTTCTTCATTAACATTATGAATCCAATTTATTATACCTGTTAAGTTCCTAGATTGCTTAGAAATACGCGTAAATGCGGAGAATGGCAGGCGATCGGATAATGTTTTCGGAGAGTGGAACGGAATGTTATCGCTTTCTTTCTTGCTTCAACGCCTCATTTATGTATTTGCTTATATATTCATATATCTAATTTTTGTATAAATATATACATCATATTCATGCAATTTGAATGTGCAATCTGCATGATTTCTTTTTTTCCGTAGAAAAATATTTATGGAACGTTTAAACATTAGATTGTTTGATATTTCGTTCTGTTAAAGGCAGGGATTTGTCAATGGTTATGCATTTTGTTTTAATCAACTTTGTACTTTTATTCTCATAACATATAATGTTATTCAATCAAATGAATTTACGTCGATGTAAAGCCGGTCGCATGCTTTGGATATTATTTCTGTTCTGTCGGCAAAAGTAACTCGCCGGCATTAAGCAACGATTTTTAAGCACGGTTAAAATCATGAGCCTTCATTTGTTAAGTATTTCACAAATATGGTAACTATCAGAATAAGGTATAAAATATATAAGATAACAACAAATGTTTGTTCTTGATTTTCAGCAATTGCCGGCATCGATGTAATCTACTGTCGCGGTGCAAAAAATACGTTTTAGGTATATCATTCAGGGCCTCATAGAATTGCCTGTATACATGTAGTTTCTTTTCGGTGTCGCGTAAAAACGACTGACTGAAGTTTGTTTATATTACGAGTACTATCAATAAAAAAAATATATACCATCAAAATA
The DNA here is from genome assembly GCF_026571515.1 of Ruditapes philippinarum. Taxonomy (NCBI): domain Eukaryota; kingdom Metazoa; phylum Mollusca; class Bivalvia; order Venerida; family Veneridae; genus Ruditapes; species Ruditapes philippinarum. The sequence continues at coordinate 22,303 of NW_026853835.1, forward strand.
TTACCAAAGACCAAATATAATTAAGTTTAGAGATTTACTTTCAACTAACGACACTGATCTTCTTGTACGACTAAGTTATTTTGTTAAGAAAATTATTCAACAGTTTTCCCGGAATTAATCTTTCTAACAACCCTTTTCACTTATTTCTGTGTGTATTACATTTGAAATATTATTGTTTATATTCATCTCTGTTATGTTGACATGTATTGTGATTTGTTTACCTCATGTTTTGTAAAAAATCTTACATGATTTACCAATTAGTGACTGCATATATAAATAACCTATGTAATCAATTTTTCAAAACACAATTTACCACATATCAATCCATATGCTTTATTACTTTACTATTATTTTTTAATTACCAAAACAAACCGATAAACTAACTTACCTTTAATGTGTATTAAGTTCCAGGTTTCCATATTTATTCCTGTTGTATAATTATGCACAGCTAAGTCACTGGGTCATTTACCTTCACCTGTCACTCTATCAGCCAATCAAAAAGGATAGGCGTAAACCAATTTCAATTGTTATTTCACCAGTCAATGAAATACCCCGCAAGACGTGACACGCTTTCCACGACTTTATCGGTACCATGCAATTCTCCCAACTAAATCTAAACGGGCGAAACTATGTTCAAATAATAGGGGTGGCAACATGGTACTTGTAATTTAGGTTATTTACTATTTATTATGTATGAGTTTGGATTCTATTTTCTTTTTTCTGTGTGTAACTTGACTTTTTTGTTAAGAACAAGTAAATGTCACATGATTATGCATGTACATATATATAAACAAAGAATGAATACTGTAAATTTCTTTTTCTCTCGCTTCATACATGAAATTAAACAATTGCATATTGAATCACTGAACATTTGATAACATAATTATTTGTAAATACTTAATGAAATTTGATGTTTGTTCCTATGCTCTGAAATTTTTTTAATAATGATAGAATAAAGATATGATCACCATCCCCATATCTCACCATCCAGTATAGTTATAGTTAAAATGCTGTAACATATATATTATGTTGTAAACTAATTGTTTATTTGTTCACATGTTATTACAAAATGTATGTTTTGTAATCTGTGTCTATGAAATAAAAGAAATGTTCTGTTCTTCTGTTCTGTAATAAGATATTGCAAAATAATTTTGATTTAGTGTCTAGGTTATCTCGCCAACCTGTACACAAAATTGATAACGTTTTGTCGGTCAAGGATCTAACAGAGAGACATAATCTACTGAGATAAAAATCTTATAAGAGTACTTGCAAATAAAAGTTTTCAGTTATTTTTTTTAAAAAAGGGGGGCAAAGTTGTCGGTATTGTCATGTACATGAATTTCAAGGATCGTGACCGTTTTTAATGACCTCGTTATTTTGAATAAAACTGATAATATGTCATTTATATTCCATGAATACACTTCTTTTTCGAATAACCTATTCGAAACTTTAATGACAATTTAACAGCAGAGTAAAGGTATTTTTTGGGGAAACAAGGTATTCAGACCTCAAATACCCGAGAAGTCTAACTAGAAAGCTTGTTTATGAAACTTAATTAGATTATTCAAGAATTTAGACGTGTATATGTTTCAGAAAGTTCATTTATATGTTATTAATGTACGCAAATTTCCAAGATATCCGGTTGCAGATTTCAAAATGATCAATAAAAATTCTTCTTTTATTCAGTTTTTCGAGGAATTAACACTTTCTTAGATGGCCTTCGGCTGAAAAGTGTTTTTTTTTGTTTGTTTTGTTTTCAGTATTACTTGCTTTTCCGTAAGCGTCAACAGCCATAAGTAATTTAGTGCAGTACATATAAAACGTACATAATATGAAGCCTTTAACTTGAATTGATTTGTAAATGAAAACAAGTGCAATTAACTTAAATTTTGATGAAATCAAAAAGCTTATATTTAATGCTGATATTACATATGAAGAACTTCTTCAAGGTATACAATTGTAATTCTGGATAATTCTATATGAGTGGGGAAATTAAACAAGATGTTGTCTGTCTTCATGTTAGATCACTTTGCAGTTTTTGAACTTTTAACTTAGGATTAAGTAATATATATACAGTTCAACATGGTCATTTTTAATACAAGTATACCAACGGTTACAGGACATTATTCTATGTACACGTATTTATAAAAGCAAGGCACTGAAATAATTAATAGTAACTATCCCTAATAAATGATGAAGATTCTTAGAAGTCATATAAAAATTTATCTCTCTATATATCATTCATAAAAAATATACATTTTAACTGGATGTAGTTTTCAAAATACCCGAATAAACTCCTGGCTCTAATTCCCAGCTCTTAACACATTTAATACTATGAAAATCACAAAGTTCATAGCTAAGTTCAAAGTGTATAGCCCATAACTCTATTTTGTAGCAAGTCTTAGTTTGTCCAAGTTTAAATCAAATATGTACATAAATAACAAAATTATGACAATTTTCCAAAACTAGGGTATCACTAAAGGTGTTAAATATCACCACAAGCAACTTTGACTTTTGAAAAATAAGTGGTCTGACAAAAAAATTGAATTAATGAAGTATCAACAGTGTACGAAGAAGTATTTCAATTAATTGCAATCCCAACCAAGATCGTCATATAAACTTGTGTGTAATATCTCATTCCTAACTCTTGTTATTGTCCAAGAACCATTTTCCTATTTTTTGTAATAGTTACTCTTGACCCCAAGGGGTCAAAATGTCATCACAACCAGGGTTTCCACATAAGGTTGCTAAATACTGCGTTTAATTACAATTTTTCCGAAAACAATATTTCTATCTTTAGTAACGGTGACTTTAACCAAAGGGAGTCCAAAGCAATCCTTACCGGGGTGTGGATATAAGCTTGCTCTTGCTATTAACCAAGTTTGTTAACAATATCTCATTCCTAACTCTAATAATTGTCCGGAAACCATTTTCTACTTTTGGTAACGGTGACCTTGACCTTCACCCAAGAGGTTTCAAATGCAATACAAATCAGGGTTATCACATAAGATGCTATATACCAAGTTTGATTACAATTCCTTATTCCTAACTCTAATGTATTGTCCGGAAACCATTTTTCTATTTTTTGTAACGGTGACCTTAACATGACCAAAGGATTCCAAATGCAAAACCAACCGGGGTTTTTATATAAGCTACCTATAAACCAAGTTTGTTTACAAAATCTCATTAGTAACTCTAATTATTGTCCGGAGACAATTTTTCTATTTTTAATGATGTTGACCTGGACCCCAGGTGGTTCCAAATGCAATACCAACCGGGGTCCTCATATTCGCTTGCTATAAACCAAGTTTGATTACAATACTTTATTCCTAACTGTACTTATTGTCCGGAAACCATTTTTCTAATTTTGGTAAATGTGCACTTGCCCTTGACCCCAGGGGATCTAAATATAATACCAACCGGGTTTTCCACGTAAGGTTGCTATATACCAAGTTTGATTACAATTCCTCATTCCTAACTCTAGGTATTGTCCGGAAACGTTTTCTCCTTTTTTGTAACGGTGACCTTAACATGACCCAATGAGTCCAAATGCAGGTTTTTTAACCTTAGCTTGTTCAATCCATTTATCAGGTAGTATGTCTTAAACGAAACTGTAAGATAAACATGTATTTGTAGTTGTTTTTTTTCTTATAAATTACTGAAATATAAATAACATAAACTCAAATTAAAGAATAAAAAAGAAATATAGATTAATAGCCTTTGAAGAGCGAAAAAACAATAAAAAACAATGGTAAAACAAATTGAAAACATAAACCAGATTTAAGTTTAAATTTAAATGTTTACGTAGTATTCATTTCAAATTAATATGATAACATTTCAAAAAGAAATTACTGTAGCGTGCTCATTATATGGTATAAAGCTATATCTAATGAATAATGATTTCATGCATATTTTTTATAGTCATTTGTACACGTGACAATATTCCATTTCATAAGCATATTATATTCTAACATTAAGCCAGTGTTTTAATTTAACAAATAATGTTACTGACCTACATAAGAAATATGCCTTCGTGAGTTGAATTTTTTTTAACTCAAATGAAATTTACCAATCGTTCTAGAAGTATTGAATATCATAAATGCATTAAATAAACCTTTTGTGTATAAGAGCGTTGAAATCAATAAATTCAAATACGATGTCAATTATAAAAAGACTGTACATAAATGTATATAAATCAAACTATCTATGATAAGATCCCTTCTCTAGTTACGCCTACTGTTTGTTTTACCTATGCCTAGTTTCACAATTGTTTCATTAATATAAGAATGACATTATGCCCATCAATATGTTAATGATGCGTACTTATTATGCAGAATTTCAAAAGTGATTATGTAAGAAGTATGTAGGTATGTAGTTTGATTCTTTTGCTAGGTTGGGTAACTAATCAATGTAAAATAAGTGGAAATTGGTAATAATGAATACTATCTTTACAGCATGTTTTCATCACAGGGGATTCTGTCATTTCATTTTCTTTCCCACTATATACACTATATGTATATAATATAACAAGGGATAAAACTCAAAATTGCTCAATTCATGAAAAATGTAAATAGAACGCAGTATACAACAGTTTTGTTTTCTTTTGATTGATGGACAATCTTGAAAGAATCTTCAGTTTTCAAAAAATGACTGACTTTGATACATGGACAAGATATTTTTAAAAATAACATTTCGTGTTTCATTTTTACACACGTTCGTAAAATTTCGGTTTGTAAAATTAAACGATATCTAATGCAAACGTATGCTCATATAAAAAATTCTAATCATGTTATCGGTACACATTGTCTAAGATAATGTCACCATATTAGACGTAAACGGAATAATAATAAGAAGAAGAAACAGTACTGACTCGACTCGCAGATAACTTCCACAATCGATTAATCACTTTTTGCAACCAATCAAGTACACTTTCCACTTGCAAAAATTTGGAACAGGATTGCCACTAAAGTTTTTTCAACATTACTTCATGTTTACAAAATCGCCTGAAATCCGAATATGCTGCGCATGCGCAATGCGATACCTATATAGAGGCCCGTCACAGGTTCTTTTGAAAGTGCACTATCATAACAATCGTAAGTAGATCAACACATATGGAAGTTTTACTTTGCTAAATGAATATTTTTAATATTTTTTAATCATTTAAAGGTAAAACGTCAATATATACCTGAATGTCTATCACACTAGACGCTGTATACAAGCCAAATAAATACCAAAAAAATATTTTTTCTCACTCTTCTTGTTACATTTCAACATTTTCATACTTTATGCTGGGATTTTCCCTTGCCTGTGTTTTAGTCCTTCTTTTACTTTTAAGTACATGAGGATCTAATAGACATTTATTTTTCTGTACCAGTTATTGGAAAGCGATATAATGAGACCTGAGGCAGGCATTTTCTGTAGTAAAGCAGAAACAGGTGAATATCTCACAGGTCGCTAGAGAATACGACAAGGAGTTCCGAAAACAACCGTGAGTATGGACGACAGCTAGACTTATTGAGGCAGTTGCAAAAGCACCGGTGCATTTCATAAGTTATATTCTGATAATGGCTTTCCTATGTCCATATATATATATATATATATATATATATATATATATATATATATATATATATATATATATATATTATATATATATATATATATATATATATATATATATTATATATATATATATATATATATATATATATATATATATTTATATAGCATGAATTTCTATATACTATATATTTTGGGCTTGAATGGTAAATATATATTTTTATATATTGAACGAAATTAAGACGCCGACAGAGTCACCGAGTAGTTTTAAAACAAATCATATACATGTAACTGCAAAACCCTCTGAAAATTACAATTACAGATATTCTTGATGTTAGACAGATACTTCATTTGACAGATACTTTAACGTTTTCATAGTTCTCAATAAAAGCCATTTTGAAGTATAAGTGCCATTCGGAACTGCCTCGGCTATTATCTATAATTACCTCGGAAACAATACGGATTGAAAGTAGTTCTACCACGTGGTTTCAGATGTAAACAGAAACAGAGATATTGTAAAACGAATGTATATATTTGACATGTAATGTCTGTTCCGGTACTCTTATGCTTGAAAAATGTCTGACAACAATTTGTAATTTAAATATGCCCACTGATGTTCAATTTTAAACAAATCCGACTAAATGTTTACAGGTTGTTTTTTTTTTGTACTTTCGGTTTCTACAGCCATAATAATAAATGTATAAATAATGTATTGTTTGCTTTTGTACCTATGAATTCGCTTATTTTAGGTGAACTTGTACTACATATATTGGAAATAAACTTGTCAACAACTCCCAGCATCAAATTACTATTTGTTTACATGTTTAGTTTCTTAGCGTAGGTTAGACCGAAATACCGCATCCGTTCTGTGTATTCATACTATTGTGTTCGAGGTCCTTATCCGAAGACTGACGGAAAGGGCCGAGTAGTTGCGATTGGTCTAAGTGCTATAACCTGACCCACGTTGGTCAAGTTGGGAAACTACCATTTTATTCTTTATAAAGAGAAAGGTTTTGTTTCTTGAACTGTTTAGTATTTTTATTTCGAGGACATTTATAGAATATTGAAAAAAAAATCAAATCGTAGAAATGAAAATTTTGCCTGTGTCTCCCTGGATTCTACACTTAAGAATTAAAAAGAATACACTAGTACTATGTGCTACCTATTCAGGTGATATCATGATTTTTTACCGTAATTATAAAGACCGTTGCTTTTTAAAGGTTCAAATACGCTGTTTTTACCTTTACCTTCATGAACATTATGCTCAATCTGTCTGGTTAAGTTCAATTGCCCATATATTTAAAAAGATTGACTATTATAATGGCGATTGAACAATAATTGATTATGAAAATTGCCAAGGATAAAATATAATAAATTGCCTGAAATATAAAAGGCCTGTCCCACTCTTTTTATAAACGGAGCATTAACGACATTTTCCGAAGATTATCTATAGAAATTATTGTGATTCATGTGGGTTATTGATTATTCACATGGACTATTATAATTAAATCTATAATTTAAAATTGAAACCTATTATGGAAAAATCTCAAGTTATTTTGACTCCACCATTTATAATGTCTCTTTAATTTATGTTTAAATATGGATCTCTTTGTTTGTTATTTCATAGGTAATGAGGGTATACGATGTAGTGTTGCCACACGTGACACTGAAGAAAAGTTTTTCCTTCAGTCAGAACGTCAGTTTACCTCTTTTATTTCTCACCAGATGGGCCAAATCTGTTTTAACGTTTTACGTTACGTTTTAACCCTGCGTAAAATCCAGACTGGATGACATCCTACAACAACTCAACTTCCTGAATGACGAAGGTCAAACGATAGGTCCAGATGGTAAAGGGACAAACGGACCTGACGCTGTGCTGTTGATGGTAGACTGGACATTGCAGAATCAAGTTAATAAGATTCCTGCCTTGTCGATACACTCGGTACTTTTAAAGCAAACTATTTACAATGATATAAAGGACAACGATTAATAACAGTACCTTTTATGGCTGAACAACCATTTTACACAATCGGAAATGCATTAGTACAAGGAGTATACTACTTAAATACCTGTACCAGTACTTGTCAATTTATGCTGTATTAGTAAAAATACCAGTATTGTACCAGTACTTTTATTTTGGAAGTTATTTACCCTTTAGCTCATATATACGCGAAACAACGCACTTTCGACCCCCCCCCTCTATTTGGCCTCAAATAGTGAAAAATTGTCATATTCGGGCCCCAAAAACGGTTTTTTGTTTGAGAAATGTTGCTTAAAAACGTGAGCACTTTTTCGGCCCACCTCCCATCCAAAAGATACATCAGGGGGTTGCCAGAAGGGGGATGTTTGGGTGGGGGGGGGGGGGGGTTGAAGGGGGCGGTAGTCCCTCTCATCGCCAAAAACATTTTGGACTTGTGAGAGGCTAAAAATAACCCCAGGTCGATCGTAAGGTAACGTCTTACCAACGCTGAAAAGCCTTTGACTCTATCTCAATTCTTTGAGAAGTTGCAGCACTTTGAAATAAATTTTGATGGAAAAAATCAAGGCAAAATAGTGATTTTTGGCAATTTTGAGATGTCCCCTCGTTGCCATGATAACAGGAAATTTAAGACTGAACATGCCGTTACAAAGGCAATGGTCCAGTTAACATTTGTGCCAAGTTTGATTAGTACTGTAGAATTTTTCATAGTTTCATAGCAGTTTGAACTTGTAAGAGGAGGCTTTTCAATGAAAACGGCCATTTTTCACAATATACTCATGAAAGGGTAAGGGAAAGGGTTAAGTACCTGTACTTTTACATTTCACCATATTTTGCATACAGACTGTTTAATATAAATTTCCACAATATAAAAGTATAAAAATAAATAGGATAATATATGGGATAAAAATTTACTCCTTTTATGAAAACCAAAGTTGTCCCTTATTAATGCAGTACCAGTGCCACATTTTGAGACAGTAATTCAGTACCAGTACATTTAGCAGAAAATACTTTATGCGAGTTATTCAGTGACAGTACATTTGTACCAATATAGTACTTGCAAAATAAATGTGCAGTACCAGTACCAGTAGTACATATTTGTATGCAATTAAAATATCAGTCACGTAACTTGTTCTTATTATTTACTTCAAAATTAAAAGATTACTTTGAATATAGACCTTTAATTATAGCATAGTGAATAACTTTTACTAACATAAAAATAATTGTACTATATCTTATATTTCAGTTTAAAATAAGAACCGTCACGATTTTTGTGGTACTTCATGACAGGACAGAATGAAAAAATCGAGTATATGAAAGTACCAGGTACTGATGCAAGAAAACTTCATTACTTATTTGTTTTACTTACTTCTAGGTACCTGATTTTAACAGTCTTATCTGATTTTCCCAATGGAAAAATATCTATCTATCTCTGAGTACTGCCAACCCCTCTCGCGAGTGTTATAGGCAGGAAATTGTGCGCGTCGGGTGTGTTAGTGAAAGGTGTGAGAGAAAGTAAAAACCTGAAAATGAACATGATCAGGATAGTGAGAGACATTGAAAACTTCTAGTCATTGTTAAAATATTTTTATTAGTAAGGGTGAAAGAAAGATTTAAAAGTAAAAACACAACAAGTCAACTAATACTGTATCTTAGCCACTGCCTGTTTGTATTGATCTAGATCAGGCAGGGTGACAATGTTCCTTGGGAGCTGGTTCCAAAGTGTGATACAGTGGGGGAAGAAGGAGAACTTATGGTAGTCTGATGTAACCTGTATTTTCCTAAGTGAGAGGGATGCATTATGTCTAGTAAGCCTAGATGGAGTTTTTAATGTAGGTAGGAAGGCTAATGGCTACAAGATTATGGTAATTTTAAAAACATAATAAGTCTAAAGTCTAGTCTGCGATGCTCGAGAGAAACGCCAGCCCAAGATCTTTCTGCATGGGCTGTAACTGATGACAAAGGGGAGTAATCCTGTTTTACCCAGCGTATCGCTCGTCTTTGGACCATCTCTATTTTTTGGATGTTTGATTGTGTGTAGGGGCTCCAAACAGTTGATGCATATTCTAGCTGGGGTCTTACTAGGGATTTATAAGCTAGTTCTTTTACTTTTTCATTTTTTGTATTGATATTTCGTTTTATGAATCCTAGGGTTTTATTTGCATTTGATGTAATTCTTGAGATATGTGTGTTGTAGTTTAGATCTGTGGACAAGTCAAGGCCAAGGTATTTTGAGCTAGGAACTGATGTTAAAGCTTGGCCATGAAATATGTATCATAAACACTGTCGTTTTGTTAAAAAGTATTTATATTTTTTTCTTTTTAATCGTAGCAGGTAAGGCTTTTTCATATTTCAAAATAATTTTAATTTTCGTTTTAGGACATGTGCGATGTTAAGTTGATGTTCTATTTGCACATCTAAAGATTAAATTTCGTAGACATGATGTAGAAACACTACAACAGCTAGTTGCAATTGATGTTACAGAAAAATCGTCTAAAATAAACAGTGCCGTATGTTACCCTTAGTGGTCATGGCAGCAATGGAAACCCTTTTTAGATATTTTTCAAGTATAAGGTAAACTATTTTTATCGCATTCAAATGAAAATATTTTAAATGAAAACTTTAAACTCTGAGTTTAGAAAAAGAAAATATCTTATACATGAAAGTGTAAGGTAGTATTGTTTCTATTAATCGTTTACTAGTAACTCTAATTTACTTTACTTACATTTTTATTATAACATGAAGTCAAAAATGTACATACCGTATAATTAGAACGTATTCATGGTCCTTAAAGAGTATATCTACGCCAAATCTAGTAAAACATTTTAACATTAGCCATTCCTTCTATAATTAAATTAAAATTATATGTTAGGATGGTCTTAGTAATAGAAAGAGCACCGAAACACGAGGCTATCTGATTTGTACGAGGGGGCGTAGCCCCCGAGTATTAATCAGATTGCCGAGTGTTTTGGTGTTCTTTCTCTTTTGTATCATAGTCAAACATAAAAGCACGTTCCCTGTTGTCACAATATGAAACCCCGGCAAAAATGAACCAATGAACGAACATCTGAATATGACATTTCTGTCGCTTTCCCTTTCTCTGCCGTCACAATATGTAAACCCCAGCAAAAATGAGCCAATCAATGGGCATGCTCTGGAGTGCGGGTAACTAATACCCGCACTCCACTTAATGCACTGTGCATGTATATGTATACGATTTAACCCTGACACATTTTCAACAGAAAGGTCTCCAAACTATGATACAAATTTTTATTATTTTACAAACTGACAGAAACAGTATGTGAAATCCTGCCACGTGACCATGTTTACGGAGCTGCCCAAGTTGTTCCATTCTTTTAACTATAAAATATTTTTAAATGTGTAAATATAATATTTAATATTGTTGATTTATACAGGCATATTAGGAAATAAGCTTGTAACAGTTGTCATTACGGATATTTATCGTTTTCTTTTTATAGAAAATTCCAGCACATTCGGTTCCAGTCAGACACACTGGGTGCGGTGATGGCGAGAATAACGCCCGAAAGCGAGAAACAATTGATTCAAGTCTCGAAAGAACCAGGATTCCGGTTCAGTTCAGGTGTCCGTCCATGAGTTTTTACGCCTGGGGTGTCAACAGAGCGCACTAAATATTTGGTGCGAAGCGTGCGAGCGTTTGTTAGTCAACACAATCAGTCTTGTTATCAGTGATCTAGGTGCACTGTTACAACAGTTTAGTGCATATACATATTTCAAATTTCTTGTTTCTATGTTCGTTCATCATATGGCATTATTGAATTGATTTACAATTTTCTATACTGCTATGTTCTAAGAAATAAAAAAGAAACGTAGAATTTTGAAATTAACTATTTATTTATTATTTTTCATAATCTTAAAGATATTAAACGTTACGTTAAAATACGTAGACTTATATGCTATTTTTTGTTTCTTTCTTTGTATTGGCTATATACTGCTGACTGGATGATTCAACATATGCGACCTGTGCATACAAAACCCACCAACACACCTGTGCCTTCCGATCGTGGTCTGCAATATTTGTTTTTCAGTCAGTACATATTTTGAAAAATTCCTGTAAAGATAATGAATGTTTTTTTCCAGATTGAAGATATTTCGCATGGTAATGATTAAAATACAAATTATTAACCGTGAATGACACATACGTTGGTGTTGTTATTACGTTGCTAAGCAACGCTTATAGTCGCATTCAGCGAGAAGTCTCTTATTTACATAACTTTATTACAAATCTATCGCCGTTGCTTTTTTTCTTTTATTTGATTATTTTGCAAATAGTAATAGTATAGAAGGTGTAATATTTAATGATGAAGTACTTGGAATTGTGAAATTGTTTATTATTCTATATGCTGACGACATTTTATCTGAGTCAGCAAACGACTTACAAATTGCTATTTACCTATATAAAAGTAACTGTGACAACTGGGAAATAACAGTAAATACATCTAAAACTAACATTCTTGTATTTTTGAAAGGTAAGAAAAAGTTTTACCTATGGTTATGAAAATCTAGGAGTTGTCGCGGTATTCAAATAGCTAGAAGTATTATTTAGTAGAAGTGGTAGTTTCTTAAAAGCAAAGACTTATATAGCTAACCAAGCAATAAAATCTATGTATTGTTTAATTGAAAAATAAAAAAAAAACACACAAAAAAAATTCAATTACCTTTGAATATGAAAAACAGATTTGTTAGACAAACTTGTAAAACCAGTTTTACTATACGGTTATGAATGCTGGGGATATGGTAATAACAGTATACCTGAAAAAGTACAATTGAAATATATTAAACATATATTAGGCCTTAAATCTAGTACACCAAATTGTATTGTGTACGCCGAATGTAGTGTTAAACCAATTTCTATTGATATTGATTGTAGAATGATAAATGTTTGGTCTGATCTAGTTGTACCTAATGAATTAGAACCATTTAGCACATTTTATCTTATAATGCAAGTAGTAATGTTAGTAGACAGACGTTTCTGTGGTTTAAGCATATTAAAAATATACTTGTCAAATGTGGAAACCCCATTGTGAGGACCTATCAGATGTTTCCCTATAATAAGCGGTTAGCGGTAAGCTAATGTGAAGCAAAAATTGTCAGATTTATTTCTAAATGACTGGTATTGTACAGTGAACAAATCGAGTAAATGTAAAAATTATAAATTATTTAAAGATTTTTTTTTATTTCGAACCTTATTAAACAAATACACCAAAAAACTTACTACAAGTATTATTTATCATCAAAATTAATTCTTTAACCTTTTGCATGTTTCATAGGGAATTCATGCATTGGAACAATATTTGTTGACTGCTTAGAATTTTTAAGCAAGATAAAATGTGAATTTAACGCTTGGCAATGGGAATGTTTACCTACTAGAGGTCAGATGACTGCTGTAAAATTATAATAAGCTCTCAGAAACCCAAGATTAGAGCTGGATATAACACAGTGTATAACACTGTCGTTCTAATTCTTCATTTAAAGATTTTATTTTATTTCGAACCTTATTAAACAAATACACCAAAAAACTTACTAAGATATGTAACAAGAACCAGCAGGCTTCCTGCAGAAACCGGAAGTTCGAATGGTATAGATTATTTAAATTTACGTAAATGTACACTTTGTAACAGCTTCGGAAGTATTGGAGATGAATTCCACTATCTCTTTGAATGCAATGAATTATCTGTACTAAGAAAAAGAATGTTAGATCGTAATTATGCCCGACTTCCAAATAATATTAACTGTTCAAACTATTATGAATTGCCATGTGTGTACATGAATTGAGTTCTGAAATAAACTTTGAAACTAACATTTTTCAGTTAGATCAAACTAATTGAGTTGATTTAAGATAAACAAAAATTGCCGCTTTAAAAATTTTTCAATTAATAAATGTCAACTAATTTTTTCGACGTCATTTGTTAACACAGTGTTCAAATTTATGACGTTCTTTAAAAAGGCATATCTCGATTTACAACCGTTTGACTTAAAAATAGTTTTCACTATCTTATTCAGAACGAAAATCTCTTCAAAAATGAGATAAAAACCAAATTTCGAAAAAAAAATGTCAATCATTAAGACCGTTTTTTCGCGTCGTGCGTCAATTATTTTTTTTCAAATTTACACATTTGTTTTTGGAGATTTTCCCATAGATAAAATTGTTCAGGAAAGCACCGAAAGATATTGCAGTTGCTGCAAGTCCCCTGTCTACTTTGTAGGCATTAAAATCTATTATTAGGAAATGCCCTTTACAAAGTTTAGTACTATTAATTGTAATAAATTTGTAGGTGATGATCATCTGACAATTCTAAAGGTCTTATCTAATTGTAATAAATAAAATGTTGATATTCAAATTTTAGACAAAAATGTTAAGTTATGATATAGTATGTACAGAATTTGACAAATTATTATATCATAATTTATTTTAATATGATAACACAATTGTTTAATTACAGCACCTGCTGACATTCAATTACTCTGATTTTTATAAAATGTACTACAAGTATTATTTATCATCAAAATTAATTCTTTAACCTTTTGCATGTTTCATAGGGAATTCATGCATTGGAACAATATTTGTTGACTGCTTAGAATTTTTAAGCAAGATAAAATGTGAATTTAACGCTTGGCAATGGGAATGTTTACCTACTAGAGGTCAGATGACTGCTGTAAAATTATAATAAGCTCTCAGAAACCCAAGATTAGAGCTGGATATAACACAGTGTATAATACTGTCGTTCTATATTTTATTGTTCAGAACTTTTTAAACATGAAAGGTTGACCAGTATATGTAGCTTTTATAGATTCCCAGAAAACTTTTGACTAAGAAGACCGAGGTTATTTAGAGGTTAACAATTTGTTGCTGCTCGCCATTATGCAATAATGGCCCGAAGATGTGTATAATGGCCTGAGAGCCGCAGGCCCAAATGACATTATATGGACTCAAGGGAATAATCGGGAGTTATGTATTTGGTGGCATAAGTGCACATTGTTTCGTTATTATTTGTCATGATTTATTTTTTTTTCGAAAATAATATTCATAATGTGTAAGTCGAACACGATAACAATTACATAATTCATTATATTATATTATAATAATTTCATTACTATAAGGAAATATGGGTTGTGCAAGTTATTTAGTTATTACATGTTGCACGCTTATTGTAAAAGAGTAGAATTACGTGGATATGGACATATAAACCAAAGTAGCAAAGTGGCTGATCATGCAAGTTGGCTTTTCGAGTTCAAATCTGCAATTGTACATATACTTATATGATTTTTTACTTTCTAAATATATTTTTTTAAATTTTAAGTGCTCGTTTTCTCTTTTAAACCTATTATCATTTATTTCGCACATATAAACTTTTAACCTAAAATGGTTATGCAAATTTGATGGTTTTGGTTTTGACAGCCATTGCATAGATTTTAATAATTTATATAATTTATTTGAAACTCTGAATTCCATTCGCCTCGTTTTTAACAATTTGGACTCATTTGTATATTTGTTTCTTCCATTACAATTTATCCGGCCATTTATCACCTTCATATATTATTGAACTGTATTGACTGCAACTCAGTCTGTGAAATGCGAATCTATTTAGTTGAAAAAACAGTTGAAAACAGATGATAAAATATGAAATAAAACTGCCTTTTCCAGGTCTTGAAGCAATGTCTCTATAGTCCCGAAGTAAATACTCGTTCTCCACCCTGTTTCGCTAATGATGATGTAAACAGATAATGAAAGTGATAACGAATTCGATAACGTTTTCATTAATTGGTCTTACCAATATGATAAAATAGGTTGTGCAAGTAATCTTATTTTACATTAAGCATTGTTATTGAAATATAAGACAACATAAGTGGCCACAGACACTAAGTCAGAGTATCGTAGTGGTATGGTTATGAAAATGATGTTTCGAGTTCAAATCCGAAAATGCGCATATTCTTTATTATGATATTTATCTTTCATATATTTTTTTATAGTTTGTCACGTCATTGATTATTGTCTCTTTCTTACATCATTTACATACCACCAGAAAAGTTTTTGCCTGGTAGGTGGTATACTGGTATAAAATAAATTGCTCGTGTAACCCCTTTTGTGTCCCATCTATCGCTATATACAGATCGGTCAAGAAAAGGAGAGAAGTAGAAATAGAAGATCGTTGACCGAACTTAATTCTGTTTCATGTTTATATCGTGTTTTTTGGGGTTTTTTTTGCTAGCTACATTACAAATATTTGCTTTTGTCCGATAGATTGTCGGAATACAGTATAAATATATTATTTTTCACTGCGAGTAAATTTTAGCGAAATTCGCGGTCACTATAATTGCGCGAAATTTTTTCACCGCATCCCGAAAGAAAGCCTAAAACGACAAAATTGAAAATGTTGCAGGCTCGTTGAAAGTTACCGTCCACGCCACCTCGCACCTGCATAAGCAGAATTCAACACTTCAACATCAAAATGGTGAAATTTTTAATTTAGAAACATCCGCAGCTTGTTCATACGGCGGTTAACATAGAACCTTTAATGTGACACGTTAATGTCATTCCATGAAAATCGGCGTATTGTCCAAGAACTAGTAATTCGCGAAAGTTTCTACGAATACAGTACAGTCTTCATATAAGTCTTCATTTACATTTTTCAGCGCCTCGATCTATGTCCCCAGAGGGATCTTGGTAAAATAGACACTGTGGATACCTGTAAACCAATGCCAAAATATAGTGAAGAAGTTCACCACTTTCAGCTTTCTTGTCAGGTTTGCATGATAATTTGTATGCTATTTCTTATGTCAGTTTTGAGTGGCGACATGGTGAGTGGTTAACACGTCCGACTAGTAATCTAAGGATTGCTGACCGCGTGGGTTCAAACCCTGTCAGGGGGCAAGCCGTTCATTACTTAGTACTGGTTGGTTCCATGAACGGATTCGAGAGTGTTTCAATAAGCTTATAGCTTCCAACACAATTGAACTAAAATAAATTTGTATAAACTAATGTAAGTCTTGTGTTTACATTTTTCTACATTTATGATTTTTTCTCACATTAATGCTTCTTTTTGAAGGTATCTAACATGCTCTATAACTTGTTTAAACTATTAATTCTCGACTTTTTGCTTGGCGGGGTCTCAGGGTGAAAACACGTATGGCACAAATCAGCCACAATGTTTGCCCGTTTAAAATAATGAATGAAATATATATGTTCGTTTTTAGCCATTATGTGCATTTTGACTTTTAAACAAACTGAAAGATGCCATCCCTTTTGTTTTAAAATGTTTTATTGTTAAATTCTCTTTCAACAGAAATACAAATGAGTCATACATGTACAGCGATAATACATGTAGATGTTAAATGTAGGGTTTTCCCAGCTAATCCGGTATTTAGAGTATTTGAGTTTTTCCCAGTTAAACGTAGGTACAATCAAACTTTTACCGTTATGGCTTCATGGTGCACTACCTGTCACAATAGATACTTCAACCCGTTGCGATCATTTTCGAAGCTGTAACTGTTAAAGTTTGTTTGTACCAACGTTTAACTGGGGGAAAACTCAAATACGTAATAGTTACCGTACGAGGAATAGGTCTGCATAGTATTTACAGACCCGGGTGGAGTTTTGAAGACCGAGAGAGCGTAGCGATCGAGGTTCTTAAAAGGCCACCGGGTCTGTAAATACTATGCAGACCTATTCCGAGTGCGGTAACTATCTTACCTACATGCTCTTTTGTTTTTCTATCCATACATCAGTTTTTAGCTCAGCATTTATTAATATTACTCACAAGAAACATATTACTTATGTACTTTATCATGTTTAAGAAAGCATTCCAAAGCCAAGCAAAGATACCATCCGCTACGATCTTGTAATTCATTCGTTCACAAATCATGCAGGTGTTATTTGAATATTCTCGTGATTTTCGTGGGGTTTCATTAGGTAATGTACTTGTTGAGTTGAGTCACAGAAAATGAAAACAGAACTTGTCGTGTAGGGAAAGGTAAGATCATTATTTTGATATATGAATACATAACATATTAATAATATAAACAAATACTGAGGAAGATAACAATGTTTTCTAATCATAAAAACAAAAACGAAACACTTTATCTTTATATATAATAAATTTCATGGTAAATAGATGATCAGGCTATTTCTTATATAATTAAAATATACGATTTTTCAAAGGAAAGTAACAGACGGGGTTCTATGAATAAATATTAGTTATACATGTAGTTACTCCGTTATGTAAGTTGGGTTTCGTTGTTGTTGTTTTTTATGATGGCTGATTTTAAATGTTCTTAGAATTTCATCCATGCATGTTTGGAAGAATTTTCTTTCCGTGTATTCTTAATTAGCATTATCCGTTTTAAGACCGCATGTAAGCACGCGGTCTAGAATGGAAGCGCAAGTCGTATTCTTGGTTCTGGTATACAAAATCCAAATTGTAATGTAAAAATAACTGGGAAAAAATGAGAAAAACGGTCTTATACTTAAGATGAACTATACTCTCACTGAAAGTAATATTTTGGGAAAGAAAGATGCAGAAGTTGACTTTGATTCGATATGCACCAATAATATAATCGTCGTATTTATCCTATAATGCAGAATTGTTAAAATAATGCAGGATTGTGCAAATTCAGACATATTTGTGGAAATAAATACCGAAAACTAGTATCTTATGAAGCTATATAGTTCGGCAAATGTGTTAGGTATACCGAAAAGCAAACTTTAAAGAAAGGCTTAATGTGCGTTGTTATACTCATTAATATCGGCGAAACACAAAACTTCAACGCCAGAACAGTAGCCAGTTCGTTTTTCTCACAAATAATCTGGAATATAAGTTAAGAGGGTATACTTACGCGCTAATTTATTTCGATTATTTCGATTAATCTTTAAAATATATATTGACCCTTTTTCCTATTCAAAGCGGTCATTATCCCCCCCCCCCCTCCCCACAATTCAGCGTTATTTTACGGTGAATATTGTGTACTGTAATGCACGAGTTTCTCGACTTCACATGTTTTCTATTGTATAGAGAACAATAGAACAATAACCGGTCGGTATCTATTTGCAGACCTGTTAACCGGTCGGTAAGTGATTTACTAGACCGCTTTTAACAAAGGAGCCGGTAGGTAATCTTAATTCTGGAGTACGTTAAATAAATCGTCTTGTTTTCTTAACAAAGTACAGAAATAATCATTCATAAATTGGCAGAACGGCAATTGTACAGCAAGGACTCGTTATAATGTAATTAACTATAATCAAGTTGTTAGTTGCGACTTTCAATAATCTTTTTACAAAAAGTGAGGGATTCTAAGGGTAAGTGATTGCTCTTTCTCCAAATGACATAAAAGTTGTAGACCCGGTATGATTTAGTCTATTTATGGACGGTAGTGGTAATTGCAATTTACCGTCCACGCCCCTTTCACCGGCTTTAGCAGTATTCGAAATCAATATTTTAACATATCAAATGATGAAATAAGAAATTCAAGTTTTCGTTTACCAATTTCGTCTAGTTGATTTTCGATTTTCATTCATCATAAATGATGCAAGTTTTAAAAAAACAAAACCAAAAGAGACAAGTAAACGCTGGTTACAAAATGATTAACTTCTGCTTCGCTCTCTCTTTCCGTCATCGAGATGTATCTCTCAAAGTCTGATTCAACAGTTGTACCAGTCATTAAGTTAGTAAGCATAAAACGTTAATGCTAATCGATGCTCAAATACTTATAACTATATATAAATTTATGCATATATGGTGTCAATTCAATAAGACTGAAACTATATATGAACAGAATAATTTATTTGAGACTTGTACATGATACATCGTAATGAAAAAAGATAAACAAAACAATCTTTACATCATGTGAAAATGAATAATAAGATAATGAATCAGATAAGGGGTATTGATATATATCGTTATACAATAATTATGTAATTGATTATGCGCTTTTTCTTTTAAACAATATTGGAAATCCGTCACAAGTTGAAATAAAAACAAAATTACATATCATATATGTAAGCAAAATTAGTACAGAGCTTTTTATTCATTTGATATAGTTATGTTGTTCAAAATTTAATAATAAATACATATTCTAAATTAAATGAAATAGGAATATGCAAAACTCTTAATCATATTTCTTTTTGAACAACCTTCGTAGATGGCAGATATGCAAACTTGATGAATTTTTTTTATAACAGCTAGCTAGCAGTACATTATTTGAAAGGCTTGATACATAAAGGTCAACGAGGTTAAATGGTTCAAACCGTCTTAAGGTTACAATATTAACAAGGTTAAATTCTGAGTTTTTTGATTTTAATATTTTCCCTCATACAGATGCAAGCTGAAACATATATTAAGATACAACAACAATTTTTTCATCAAATACGTCTATTTCCTTGTTTCAAATAATTCGGAAATTTTACTGTGAAGGATAGGATAAAATATCGAATAAGACTAGATTGACAGTCCCGGCTACCATTAAATTTTCTTGCCTTTTATCAATTATGGTCCGAATTTGGCAGGGACTTTACTCCCTCATTGAAGAAAATATCCATTCTGCTTATTGTTGTTCGGTGGTTATATTCCGGTACATGCTCGGCCTTGAAATAATGCACGAAGAGGCACCGGTATCTTACTCCACCAGTAATGAGTGATACATTCTAGCTTCTAAGATCTTTGGCAAGTGAAAAGCATATAACTCTTTATAAAGTTTCGGTATGGTGAATATCGATCCTAACTTATATTAAAAAACGTTAGGTAAATATTTGACATCTGTCATAATTTGTTAGTTCCCATATATAAAAATATCGTCGTCATGATAAAACAAATGCCAAAATAAGTTTCGTGAAGTCTAATTACTATAAAATGTAGCAAAAAAAAAAACTTTAAGATTCCAGTTCCTTTGTCACAATTACTAAATCATGACTGCTAAAACAAACTACATGTATTATCTCAAATGTAATATTTTACCTTGGATTACTTTTTAATTGAAGTATTTTTGGGAAAAACCTTAAGCTTTTCTTAAAATAGATCTCAATGTTTCCTGGATAGTAATTGCGTCAATTTTAAAAGCAATTATAAATTGCATTGATAGATATCATTATGTATAATCGATAATGCGCTTTTATTTTTAACGATATTTGAAATCCATCACAAGTTGAAATTATAACAAAAGTACAAATCATATATGTAAACATCAAAGCAAAATCAGTACAGCGTTTGATATATACATTAAACACAGTTATTATTGAAAGATATGCAAACTTTATGAAAAGTTTGATAACAGCCACATAATCATACCCAATCAGCTAACAGTAGCTTTTATGTAATTCAAGTGCTTGATACATTAAGGTCAGTAATCCAAAAGTAACGATGTCATTAAGGTCAAAAAAATTATTATGCTGATTTCGTCCCACATACAGATACATGCACAAAAATGTATCAGATACAACTACTTAGTTTCTTCAGACAAACAAGCCTGTTTCCTTGTTTCTTTTAAATGATTCGGACATTTAACTGTTAAGGGTAAGGCATTCTCGGCTACCAAAAACGGTTTATAACTAGCTAAAATGCAAATCCTTTTAAATGACTACATGCAGTTATTTAAACAATTATTAACTTACATATTTCATTCATATTGTAAACTTTTTCATCTATGAAATTAATCTCTCTTGTACCAGTTAGGATTCGAATGTCGGCATGGACTTAAGTTCCTCATTTGACAACAGGTATCCACACTGCCTATGATCGTTTGGTGGTTCTCAGGCTCGTACGCATTGACACTGGTGTCTTACTCCACCAGTAATAAGTGCTACATCTAGCTATCGATATCTTTGTCAAGTAACAAGCATACTTTACAACTCTTTATAAAGTTTCAGTCTCGTTTAAAGGGACTCCACTGAGGTTTTTTTACATGATAGTACTGAAAATATTTTTGCAGATAAATGAACTAATTAATGTAGGGATAGACCACTAATCTTTGTGCAAAATTTCAGATCATTCGCGCACTTCGTTTTTCCAAAATAATGTTTCAAATTGTAAAAAAAACCAGAAATGAAAAGCATTTAAACGCTTTTTACTTAAATCGGGCTAAGAAAAGCATAAAAATACGATTTTCAATTTATTTCAAAGTATATTTCTTAATTATCTTTGCATATTTCTGTTTAAAGTGTCCCAGCTCATGTAAGAAATTCAAGGGTTATGTTTTTAGGCTTTTAAACCTCAGTGGAATCCCTTTAATAACCGTTAAATTGACATTATGCTCATTTTTTCACTGTCAAGTTGAGTTGAATAAGTGATAAATTAGTATTCAAAAGATTGACTTTTAAAAGGAAGGATGATTGACTAACAATGGATATTTATGATTCAATATATAGACGCTCTAAAATATAAAAAGACTGCCCCACTCGTTTTAAGAATTGAACATTTCAGATACATTCTAAAGGATATGCATAGGCATTTCCGTTGGTCATGTGGTTTATTGATTATGTTTTCTCAGTAAAATGTAAAATTGAACCAATTATGACAAAATGTCATGTTATTATGATTTTTACCTGTTCACAGACCATTAACCATTGGATGTCACTTTAAGTAAATATTAAACATCTGCCATAATTTGTTAGTTCCCGTATATAACAAGCTCAAAAATAGCGTCGTGATGATAAAACAAATTACAAAAATGATTCATGAAGTCGGCTTATTAGTACTATAGAATGAAGGAAAAACAACTTTCATATTCCGGTACCTTTATTACAATGACTAAAACATGAATTTTTCTATCATTAAACATTATCTCAAAGTGTTTTACTTTCGGATTTAGGTATTTTTGGGAAAAAGCCTTTTGGGAAGTTCTGTTTAAGATTGAGCTCAATGTTTCCTGGACAGTTATTGCGCCAATTTTTTAGCCAGTTATAAAAGCTACTACCACTTGTGTATTCAATATTAAAGAAGAAGAAGATAGTGGTATAGTGGTAAATCCATGAAACGATATCAAAGTAATATTCGTATAATAGACTGAACCTTATGAGTAAATTTTGAAAGTTTATATTATATAATGTGCTATGCATGTCCAATGTATGTCTTAAGTATATTCTTATCTTAAATCAGATATAATATAACAAGTTAGCATATTGTAGAAAATGTTACATATACCAACAGTTTGAACAGACAATAACAAACACTGTATTAAAAAAATAAGAATATAGCAGTGACTGATATATGTTATGTTCGTTTAAGTAATAATAATATCAAAATAAATGAAAGTCCTTGCATTTTTTCACTTTTAAATATTAAATTTATATGCATGTATAGTGTGATGATACAAATTACGTTAAAACCAGCTTCCATCTTGTAATGATGAAATAATAATTTAAAAAGTAGACAATACACTAATAGATACATGAAATACCAAGTAAAATATGAAGTCAGCATTTCATATATCAAAACTAGCCAAAGCAAAATAATGACATTTTTTTTTAAATAAAAAAAATAACAAAACATAAACCAGTAACATAACATATTATAACATCTTTGAATTGGATTGGCTGACTGTCTTCCTTCTTCACTCGTATGAACGTATTATTTTTATGATAACGCATCTGTACTTAAAGTTATTCAAAATAATGCATATCTTGACATTTTACACATTTTTCAATTTCTTATAGACTGAAAGCTTCAGCATGGCTCATTCTGTATACTATAAAAAGAGTCCGAGTATCAATTTTAACAGAATATGGAAACATCAAGACTCCGTTAAATCCACTTTCGTTTAACAAGTCTATCACATGTTATGAATTCCATTGTTAGAACTGTTACTTAAATGCCAACAGCCGTGATAGTAGGCCTATTGTATTTGAAATGCAATTTTCTATTTTTCAGCAAAGTATCAGAAAATACATTTTATTACTACGATTCAATTTTTATTATCAGTGGAAATCGACCTGATTCTCCATACAGACGTTGCTTATTGGATAAAAAGTCAAGAATTTTCTTTGCACACAAGATTTCACAATTTTATTCATGGAACGTAATATTTGATGTAGCTTGCCGTAGACTCCATGTTTAACAATTTTCATCTAAAGTGACGACCTAACTATTAGTGTATGGTATTGTACTTTGATTTAAAACCAAATTCCGCGTCCGTGATGATGTCATTTAATTCTAACCAATAAATGAAGAAATGAAAGAACGAATGCATAACCTAAAAATTATAATTATTGACTTCAGTGATTACTATTATTATTTTTCACTGTAGCATTATATAAACAGTGCACTTGGAAAAAATCGACCTTTAATATCTATTATAGTCAGAACAGAACATATGTTCTTCATTAGAGTGGTACCAAAGGTAGATCATCGTAACATATTTACAAAATTTACAGTAAACATATTTCAGTCATAAGATAAACCATTGTTAATAATTATCGAATCGCAATGACACATACATTAGCACGTTTACATTTAATACATTTACATGCTATGTTAAACATACAATATCCATCATTTTCTATTCTAAGAGGATGGACATAAATACATGTATAAGAAGCGTCATAGCAAGAACTAGTGCTAAATTCGTGGGAATTGTTCTTTTATCACTTTTAAAGCATGCTTGCTTTAACATAATAATACTTTTTATGTACATTTTCCCTAAATCAACATAACATGGGCTAATCAAAATAAAATGATATTCGTCTTCAATGTCGTGCTCATCACAGTTTATACAATGACGTTGATTTCATCCGATTTTCTGTGTGCCGTATTGACGGGTTTGAATTTTCAAAGGATGTGAAGACAACATTGTGTTAAATAACATCTTAAATTAAAAGGCAAAATATCCAAGTACTTTGCATACTCAAAATCAGGTTTAACATGATTAGATACTTCTTATACGAGAACCTGAAAAATGTTCTAAATAAATTAATTAATACAGCTTTAACCTATCTGCATTTCTTATAGAAGAATAGAATATTCATTTGCTTATTGCTTCTTTGATATGGAACTGTCAGCAGGTCTAAAATTAGACAGCAAAAAATAAAAAAAAATAAAAAAATTAGCCACACTTTGGTTGCTTTTTAAAGGTCTTAGTTTGTCATCTTTCATAATTTAAAAATGAGAAAATCAGTACACCCCTTTTCATTTGCTTGTCCAATGTAAAGCCTATGTGACCTTTCACTGACAAGGAGTGACTGTGGTGAAAATCCATCATCTCTTGTCAGAAGTTCATTCCATTCCCCTTCTCTTGAAACCACACGCAAGCATTTGAATCCACATACATAGATTGACTGACTTTGATCAGAGGCTACAGCATATGGCCCAAACATATTGTCATCTATATATGGAAAATCTCTTAAAATATTGCCAGACATATCACACGACTGTATGCAGTGCTTTGAACGAGAAGCAAAAATGATTTGATCATCATTTGTAAGGTTTATTCTGTCAATGCCGTAACCGAAAGAAGCAATGGTTCTCACTAAATGACCATTTAGTGACCAACACTGAATGCTAGCAGTTCCATTATTAGTGACAGACACTATCAGCACGTTTTCAGACTTATGGTATCTGATTCCTAAACAATATTCAACTTTTATAGATGAACGCTTACCTTCAGAAATCTTTTGACAGATAGTAAAAAATAATATCCTGTGTTCTTTTGGACAAGTAATTGCTATTTCACCATTTGGACTATCATAGCTAATAAATGTGATACTCCAAGGTACATATTCAACCTGTTGATATACCACTGAATATTCATCGGAAATAATAATCAGTCTTTGGTTTACATAATCTACAAGTATCACTGGAAATCTTTCATTTGATGGTGTTGCTATATCAGTTATAGAGCACGACTGCTTTCCCCCTGCTATATCTACCTTTTTAAGAAGCTTAAGTTCACGTCTACCAATTTCCCCTTGATGTTTCTCGACAACCAAGTTTTCCGAATCAAGCATTTGGTACTGTGATTTATAAGAAACACGTAAACGCGGGAGACCGAATATTCCCTTGAGATTTCCACTTAAGTTGTCTATTTTGCTCTCTTCCTCGGTCATTGATATGTATCTCTCAATTTTTGACAAATTGGTATCACTTTTTAAGTCCTTTTTCTGAAACCGTAAAAATATTATATAAGCACTCAAAATCATAAAAAATAGACAATTTTATTACATATATACTTATTAAGAAATATTGATGAAATAAAATGCGTATTTCAATGTCCATATTTTTACCTTAAAATTTTATTTTTTCAACACAGTCCACTGCACATATTTTCCGTACTTTTTACGGATCTCTTGCCGGACTACTTTCATCTAAATTCAGCCAAAACAAAAAAAGAATTCGGAAAGTCTTTCAAATCATAATGTCAAAAAAATGTATATAATATACAGAAAATTCAAGTTTTTCTATACATACATGATTTATTATCATAATGTTGTATGAAAATTTTCATATTTTACCATTGACTACCGCCACATATGAAATACCACCAATGAAAATAAATCCTTTATTAATAGGAAAAAAGTTTGCTATCTGTCAAAAATATGTCCGTACAAAAGTCAATAAATATGAAACCAATTCACGGAAAGTTTAAAGAATTAATTGCCTGTTTGGATGAAGTGCGACAATTTTTTTACTCAGTCAGCATTATATTAATTCAATGGTTTAATACATAACAATCACTGATCTTGTAGCAAAACTACCCAAGTCATATTTAAGTTATATCGGGACCGTATCACGCTCATTGGAGATTGTTTGTCATGTAACATCTAGGTTAAAACCTGAAAGCAACAAATATGAAAGAGTCTCTATATAATTATATATTTATTATACCTTTTTAAGTTTCTGACATATATCGAGCATCTCCGTCTGCCTATTCTTGCTTTCCTCTCGAAATCTATATACCTCATTGTTTAAGCGTTTTTCTGTTTCGTCAAAATATTTGTTAACTTGCTCTCTATCTAAACGGATTTGTGACAAAACCTCCTCATACGATACGTCAGATTCTTCGTTGGCATTTGTTTCTTGCTTTAGTATATACGCTGCTTTATCTTCTACATATTGGATTTTTGAATTAATGCGTTTACTTTCAAAGTCATAAATATCATGAATGTTATCCAACTTATCACAGTGTCTATGCTCTTTTAAAGCACATTCGCTGCATACAATTAATTTATGTGTTTTGCAATGATATTTTAGATCTTCTGAAGGGTGAACATAACATTTTGTATTGTATATCCTCCTTCTCCTTGGGACTGATGGGGGAGATTTCTTTGTCTTGAATTCATCACCCTTTTCACCTTGATACAGAATCTGGTCATCTGAAACCTTATGTTTATCTGAGTCTGGAGGCGTGGGGGCTCTGTCGTTTGACATAATAGTCTTGTATTCAACAAGAACGTGGTCTTTGAAAGGTTTTGGTCGACGATGATATTTGTAGCAAGCATCACATAAATATTCTCCACATGTTTTGCAATATCCGTAA
This sequence comes from Ruditapes philippinarum, assembly GCF_026571515.1. Lineage (NCBI taxonomy): Eukaryota > Metazoa > Mollusca > Bivalvia > Venerida > Veneridae > Ruditapes > Ruditapes philippinarum. The sequence goes on from NW_026853835.1 coordinate 49,334, forward strand.
GCTTCATGAAGGACATTTTCGTCTAGGCAGGGTTGGCATTTTTGCTTGACCTTATCATCACTGCTCTCCTTACGTCCTGGCACCTCCATATCAAATGTTTTAACCTTAAAACGTTAAAAACATAATGAAATTACAATTGAAATTAAAGTCAGTTTGTAGTTTGTTTTATTTTGATCTATAATATTGTTTAATTTTGATCTTGTATACAATTTATAACACTCTCAATACATGTTTGTTCGTATCTAATGAAATTTTTGTTTCGATCATCATTCTCTATACTTTGAAGGTTCATTCAGACAATCGTGACAAGCGTCATAACAACTGTCTGATACACATGATGTAAATAATGCAATGTTTAATATTTTGATTATTACTCATTCTGGTAAATCAAACTCCTAACATTGGTTACTTTTCTTGATGCCAAATACTGTTACTTCTCATGATGTTGATAAATGAAGGGAAAATCAATGCATGGAGATTGCTGGTATGCAACCTTTAATGATGACAAAGATTTAAAAGCGTTTACCGTCCATAAAACAAAAGTTATGACACAGTTTGAAACTTCAGTCCATAGGCCATAGATAAAATCGAGTGTTTTCCTGTTAATACCAAGAGGCTTCAATAAAAATTAAGGATAACTTGGGAATTTGGAGGCTGCAGCTCGAAGTTTGTAAAAGATATACTCAATAAAACAAGAATAGCCATAGTCTTGAACTTGAATTAAATAAAATAAATAGATAAAGTATCCCTTTTTAGCAATTAATGCATAAATCTAAACATCGTTCCAATTTAAGTAAAACAGAGCACTGCCGGATGGGACAATGTTCGACTTTTTCTAAAAGCTAACAAATAAAGAAAGAAAATTAAAGGAAAAATATTGTTTCCTTTTATTTAAATAGGTCACATTTGTTGTTTTGTCCAGGTTTGAATCATTTCAATAAATAGATGACAAAGTTTAGAAAATATAATCAAAATTCAATAATTTGACATTGACAGTCATGGTCAAGTTCATATCTAAAGATTATTCAACGTGTCCGTTTGGCCACAAGTTTTGTTTTGTTTAACATATAAAATCTGTACATAAACAAAATTATAACAACCTAAACAAAATTAAATAATTTGACATCGACGGTCAAGGCCATTTAAAGATTAATGTCAAGGTCAGTCAAACCTTAAAGAAGGTATTGTCAAAAATTATCTACAAAACAATACTGAGTTTTCTGATTTAAAGCACCAAGCATCGATGCTTGACCAAAGTATCAATAAGCGAAATTCAATCACATACAGCTTAAAAAGACAATGTTTGTAGAACAATCGGAGATATATTCAATCTGTATTAGAAAAAAGATAATATCTGGCGAGATTGTGAGCCGATTTAATGTTTGATATCTGAACACAATTATTCCCCGATGTATTGTAGTGAAATTTTAATAAATTTTCACAGTAAACATGATGTCAATTTTATAACGCTCCGTATCATATATTTTGCAATAATAAATAGATGAGTTAAGATTATTTATTGATGTAAAATCATATAAAACTTTATACAAATTAAATGAATAAACTCACTGCATGTCAATCCTTATATAAAAAGACAAACATAATTATGTTTAGGGTATAATCTTTATATCAAATCTGATAAAATAAAAAAAAAATATTGCAAAACTCGCTTTTATTGCAAAACTAGTTGTGACAAAATAGCATGAAGATTATGGCATAGCAACGAGATTTGCAATAATAATGTAAACACTTACACAAAATTACGTGTAAGTTTTCAACAAATTACAAGATAATATCTATGTACGAGTATATCACATAGTTTTGAGCCAAAATCTTTGCAAAACTACAATGTTTGTTATGTGAATATGCTGACATTAAATAAAAAACACTTAATTATCATATATTTTACCATTATGAATAGATGAATTTGAATGAAAATTGATGTTAAATCATATATACAAATTTAATGAATATAATCACTGCATATTAATCCTTATATAAAAAGACGAACATAAGAATATTTAGAGTGTCATCTTTATATCAAATCTGATTTAAGAATAATTCATTACAAAAACTCAATGTTATTGCAAAAATGGTTGTGAAAAAAATACAACAAAATTACATCGTCGCAACGTGTTTTGCAATGAATAATTGCAAAACTCGTTTTATTGCAAAACTGGTTGTAACAGGGCTATAATTTGACCAATCTTGATGAGATTCAACAGACAATGCATTATGTAAAAAATAACCTTTGGTTCTAATTATTTCATGGCAACCAGAAACATAAAATGAAATTCGTTGAACAACGTTGAAATCCATTCACCCAACGAACAATCCAAGCAATTTTGTTTAAAATTGGAATAGTTGCTTTGAACAAGAATATTTTAAAGTTTTATATGTAATCTATAACACTTGCAAATACACACGTACATTCGCAAGAACACGCACACACAGGTGAATCGCGGCATGAAAATGAGTAAGTTAAAGAAACCGAATTTTAAGAATTACTAAATTTATTATCATTTTATCGTGAACATATATCCTCTTTACACAATTTTACAAATGTGACTTTGTAAGTGAGACTTTACCCTTTCACTTACAAAATACATATACTTATAAAATATATACATTTATAATAATAAAAATCATAAGCATTTTGTAATCATAAATACTCGTCGATTTCAAGTATCATTACTTTTTTTTAGAAAATACATCATCAGATCATCAAATTCGGAGTGAAATCTCCCGGACCTTTACTAGGCTTATTTCTCTTGACAACGATTATATAATGAAAACAATTAAAATTAAAAAGCGACACAAAAGATGGGTACATCAGTATGAACTGCGTCTGGCAAGTTCGCTATAACTTTTGAATTACAAAATAGTAGTGCTAGCAATATATACCAAGATGAAGCGGAAAATTGTGGAGCGTTTTAATAAATATATCTGGTTTTAAGACATTTTCAACAAAAAGAGAAATAAACAAAAATATAACTTGTCCATAAAAAAGGAGGTGTTTGTTCACAAGTAGTACGGTAGGATACGACGCAGTTCTGATTCCCAGCCCTGACAAAGGAATCGTGAGTTCGACTCCTTTTGAAGGTCACTACCATGTTCCTTCACATTAAATCAGTACTCTAATGAACTCGTTTCGAAATTAGCTCTAGATAAACTTTCATCACATTCGGGCTAAAATAAAATATGTTTATGTAACAGAGTCTTATTTTTAAGATCAGGTCTAAGCTTTACTGTTGAATTTCATAATTTTGCAAAGGGAGACAAATCCGTCTGTCTTGTCTGATACTTTTCAAGAGAGATTACTCTATAGGTTTTAACTGATTTTATCTTATGTGTACATTGGTAAGTAGTCTAAGAAATAATAAAGTGCCCTTTTAAAAGGAAAGGCTTGCTCAGTTGTGCCTTCATCCCAACCCTTTAAAATTGTTTTTTTTTGTTTCAATTTATTATCACAATTTTTTTGAATTACGGTATTTGTATATCATAAAGGGTTTATTTATTTAAAAAAAAACGAATATTTTTAGTCAAAACGATTTAAAATCTATTCTCTATTGTATAAAACTAATAAAGAAAATAATCAATCGTAAAAATACTAACGTGGAGATCTATCTATCATACTGAAGGGAAACGAGTGTGCACATTTCATTTCCACTTTTTTCGCAGAGAAATCATTCGTTATAGCTATATAGCATCTTTATAGACAAGTAAATGCACTAAAATACTTCGTTACGTGGTACCAATTAATTAATAAGCATGTATTAACTATGTTACACGATGCGCTATATGTAGATCAGCACACGGTAAGATTAATGATATGCATGGGCTATTTTTAGATTACCTCACCAAGACGTTGAATTGCGTTCAGTAGATCTAAATATAACTCGATCATGCACTAATATTATGTGTGATTTGGTAAGCAGGGCCACCCTTTGGAGATGGAATACTACTACAGTAACCATTCTCTATTGTATAAAACTAATACAGACAAAAAACAATTATAAAAGAAACTAACTTTTGCGTCTTGAAAAAGAATTCAAACGGAACAATTCGTTTATCGGTTTAAACCGATAAATCAAGTAAAAATAGAATTCCTATTTATATAAACAAACTGGGATTACCGAAGTTACTAAAATAGCTTAGATTTCCATAATATTACTTCGCCTGATTCCGCAGTATGACGGAATCGCCCGAATTGTCACGATTGCAATCGGAACTACATCGGCTATTATCATTAATCCGAAGAGTGACGGAAATGGCTTGGCACGATTGCAGCTGGTTTCCCGTTCAATCATGCACTACTAACAAATGTAAGCAGGAAACCACCTAACCGGAACAACTTTTCCAAAACAGATGGCTTGCAGCCGTGGCGGCAAGCCAAAAAAAAATGGTTCACGGATTGTTGATTTTAAGCTATTTTTATGTCATGTGATTTCTTGGTGGGAAAAGGCATTGTGTCTTTGTTATTGTAAAGAAGATTTGGTAGAAAATTAGTGTTTTGTGGTCAAGTTCTTTATTTCTAAAGTTGGTTTGTATTTATCCTGACTGCTGCTAAATGCTTTATTGTAAATATGGAGAATTGCATTATTGTGATTCTGTTCTATTTTGGTTTTTAATAATCCCGAACTTAATTACTTGACCCTCAGGGACTCGGACAGTTATATTTAAATTGCGCCGAACCGCCCCTGTTACATTTTAAGTAAACATCTGTTTGTAAATACATGTACGAGGTATGATTAATAATATACTTTTAGCCACTACACTGACATTTACACACAATACGTCGCTACCGATATCTTATTGAAGATAACTGATCGAGTTACACGCGGTTTTACACAGATTAAGCAACACAAAACACACTTTGATCAGTAGGAGTCAAACGTACTTTGGGGTTCGTTTCTAAAGTGCGTTACGTACTTTGGGTCCGACCCCAGAGTGCATTACGCACTTTAGGGTCCAATTTTGACCCCAACGTGCGTTAAACATGTACATATACATTTTTTAACATCAGACAAGCGATCGCACTTTGGGGTCATAAAAATGCAATCAATAAAATGAATTATCATGATGTTTCAAATACAATGGTGCCATACCACGTGACTTTTCGGGAACGGAGCAGGCCGATTTTTCACCCGATGCAGGTATGTTTTTTATTCATAACTTATATATTTCTCAACCGATTTTGATCAGATAAGGCGCAGAGTACCCGTAATTATATCAGCTTTCCAAGGTATATCAGAATTCTGAAAACCCCTGAATGGTTTTTGCGAACATTCGAGTACAGTTTTCTTCTCATAGCCGGGGTCGAGGAGAACGGCACACACTCATTTGTCATAACAAGCGATTTCTAGCAAGTCATATGTTATTGTCACTATTTCATAGAAAAATACATGTTAAATCTGATATATTTACTATTTCCAATGTATCGAGTAAATGCAGTGATGTTTTAGCATATTTTTTATAAAGTTACGTTGAAATGGTACGGAGCACACTGTTATTTCAAAAGATACGGTACACACACACACAAAATTTCTGTCTTTGAAATGATTCTAAAATAAAATGTATGAAAATTTGATTTAAATTATAATGTGAGTGATTTTTGTTCATAGTTATACATTTTATTTATTTAAACAAGAACCATGGGATCAGTTTTGCAATGCATCATTATTCTTACAGTTTGATGTAAACAGGATTATTAAAAAACAAAAACAAAAGAACATTTTGAGAGTGCGTCGCGCAAAATCAATTTTAAATGTTGAGCAATTAATATTTGGCTATAAAATGTTAATATTTTAGGGAGGGATACGGAAGACATTCAAATTTGTTTTGTTTTGTTTTTTATTTGAAATAATTATGTATATTTTTTCGGATTATAAAACGAATTGTAAAACCATGGACATTTGTTATGTGCGATTATTCTTTCATTTAATTTATTTGTTCGAATATATATA
>NW_026853836.1:0-19643 GCF_026571515.1 Ruditapes philippinarum
GTTTTTGCTAAGATCTTTATCATTATCATATCTCGGTGTGTGAACAAAAACTGCAATCTATCTGTATATTTGAACGTTTTCGTTGACATTCAGGACTTTTCAAAAAGGATATTTATGTCTATATTTGTAATACATAAGGCATTCTAGTAGGAAATGCATTTCTTTTTCAATTGTATCCATTCATAATGGTTGGTCAGTAAGTAATACTTATTTATAGTATTTGTCGTTCATTCATATTTAAATACATTCCTGTTACTATGAAAATTGTCAAAATATAATTTTACGTCATGTATAAATGCAAAAATAGAGTTGTTTTGAGATAATGGAAAATACCTTTGAAAAATCTATAACTCCTACATGCAAAAATATAATGTAAAGCCATTTAATTTTTGATGATTAATCAGACAAATAAATATAATATAAACAAATAATTAATTATAAACGTAGACTTCTTATATACAGCAGTTCCATTTGTCAACCGCTTGCTTGAATTCTATGTACAGTATAATATCATGATGACTCGACGTCACCTTCGAACACACTTTACACAATTCTGTTATTCCAGGTATGTACTTTTACTATATTTCATAATTCATTAAAGTTTATAAAATCTATTCTAAGTATGTAAATTGACATAATTTGTAAGGTACTATGTAATAGTAATATCATAATTATTTGAAGTGTTAAAATGGTACCTCTTATGCAAAGTGAGTTTTTAATAAGGCTAATTTCCCCATATTTGTTAATTAAAAGATCAAACTATTGTTAATTGAAATAGTATATTCTTATAATGATTTATTTTATAATGTTGTAAAATGTAATTTATGTAATCATTCGAAAATTGGACATTGAAGAATAAACTGGAGTTTTAATAAAATTGAAATAGAAATCATTTCTATCTTGCTCTATAATGCTAATATGCATGTTTTTTCAGCTTGGTCATATATCACGAAGACATTCCTGTCTATATATCTGCGCGCCTTACAATGAATAAATCTACATCGTCTGGACTCGTCGTATTACGACGTCGCTGAATTTATTAATTTGGTTAACAAATAAGGGAGCCATGATTGCTCCTCTGGCCATGACCTTAGTGACCATTATATTTGAATATCTTAGTCTAAAGGGAAAGATAGATATGACTGAAAATCCGTGCATATTCCACAAATGTTTTGGCCATAGCTCTCAATTTCAAGAAATGTGTATATAATCTTTATTAAAGGCTGGGTAATCTCAGAAAATTATATTTTTAATGTCTTTTTTTTCGAGTTCAAAATACCTTCAATCAGGAAAACAGAAGTATACGGTCCGGGCGAGACACAGAATTATGACTGTGAATAGAGAATCGTGATCCACAATTCTCAGTGCTTGGATGTAAACTGAACCGTTTTTGCACAAAACATAATTTACATAATAATCCACAATATATATACAGAATATATCATTTAAACACCATGACTTGGATTCATTTTCATGATAATCAACAATAAATTGGCGATAAAATGTTGACAAATGACGACGACAACGACAAGCAAAAGTTTGACATGAGCACATTCTCAGCAACAATGTTTTATAAAACACAAGAGTATTACAATATGTAAATGCACTTTTTGCTTACAATAATAACAATTTTGCAGATTTATCCATCTGAAAATATTTTTATGAGATTTAAAAACTTAATTTTTAGTCAATTTTAGTCATAATGTTAATATATTAAAGCTATATAAAAACTCAAAATTGTTTACACTTGCTGCAAGTCGCAAATGCATTTATATGAGGGATTATCCAGCAGTACCAGGAATGTTTATTATTTAGATAAATTTAAAATTTAATTTGTCTACATTAAATATGTACCTGTGTAAAGTTTGTTTTATCTTCTATATTATTGTTAGATATATTTGATTTTAAGGCATCAAGAACAACCTCGAAGTCTTAAATAACCATGGAAACGTCTAAGCTCAAAGAACGTAAGTAAGTTGACATTCTTTTACAATTTATTATTTCATTATATAGAAATGGATATATTTAAATATTAGTCGAAGCTTGGTGTAAATCCCGAATAAATTCATTCCAAATACGAAGGTTGTCCTAAAAGTCCATGACCAAATCTCATAATTCATCTCACACAATAAAAGGTATAAAAAACAAAACAGACTATTGAATTTTGACATGTTGAATAGTGCCCTTTCATATATCTAGTTATTTACACACGATTACGCAGGTAACCTAATAATTTACATAACTTACATAAACTTTTTCACAAAAATATATGTTCTCTTGTGTATCATCTAATTATTGCTATTGATGGTTTCTTCAGCACCTGCACAATGGTTTGCCGTGGACACTTTAGTTCCGTTATCATCAATATTTTCAAATCTGTGCAAACTTGGTTGACAATTGAGTGACTGTAATATCTCATGAATAGGAGTGACAAAAATTATCTCCCCTTCATCCTCACCAGCTGAAATCAAGCCTATGACAGATTCTCTTCCAGGTTGATGAAACTCAACAAATACAGATGAACCTGAATCACCTGAAGCAGCAAAGCTCTCACCTTTTGGTGGAATGACTTCAATTTGTTGATGTAATTGGATGCTTTCGTTATAGCGGATTGATGCACCATACGACATAAGTAATCCGATAGTGGGCCCAGTTACCATACCAAACTTGAAAACTTTTTTACCTATGTCCTGCCAATTGAGAGCAGTAACACTCCCCGTATTAAACTCAAATTTTGGAGCTGATTCGGGAGCTGTTGAATGAATATATAAACAAATCAAAATACTAGTTATGCATAAATCAATAATTTGATATATATTCTGACCAATCATCACTAACAATGTATTATCATGATAATTCCGGGTACTCCGAGGTCGAAATTATAACTGATTTACATAATACCTAAGCAATAAATAAAAATTAATCAGTGTTGCCAAGCAACCACAATATCTTCCATAATTTCCTTTTAAATTTTACAAATTTTAAGTTTGATTAAAAAATATCTCAAAATACCATGAAAAACATCATGTCTGGCTCTGACAGAAAATGTATGTATTGGCATATTTATATAGAAAACGAAATTGCACGAAAAGAAATAAGTAATGATCCTTTATCTCAAATAGTTTGGTATTTGGCATTGATGGCTCCTGCTTATGTGTTCGACTATTGTATATTATAGCAACAAACAAAACACACACAAATATGTTTATTCCTGTTTATTCTGCAACACAGGTTAAATGTTTGTTTCAGTGACAAATATGAAAACATACTTCAAGATATTTTTGAAACATACATTCAAATTTATCACACAGTCATGTTAAATATATTCTATGTTTCTAAACAAAATGAGATTTGATTCATTTACTTGTGATACGGCTATAAAAATCTACTTCTAAAATAACTATCGATATCCACCAATAAAAATAACACATCTGATATTTAATAATAAAATATCTGATGTTTATCTTGATAAACATGTCTTTCAATAAAAACAATAATTATGTTTACATGCACGATGAAACCTAATTGACGAACAAGAGTACGTATCGTAAATGAAATATAGTGTAATATGTACGTACTTGAATGCGGGAAAGATCCAGACAATGGCAGCCTATTTAAAATCTGGATTAAAGCCACTTCTTACCCAGATTTATACGCATTACCCTCGTAACCCGCAGCTGCCACAACTTTACCAAATGGTTCTGTTTCAGAGTATATAGGTTGGAAAACCGACTTCCCATTGTTAGTTTCATATTCCATGTAACCACATCTAAATAGGTGTTGAAGCTCGCTTTCTTTTAAAACGACATGCGCATTTGTGATGCAGCACATCCCATATGTGTTGTGCTGCACGAAACATCCTAAAGTTCCACCGCCACCAGTCTGTGCACGAATAGCTAATCCCATTTTCAAATTTCTATGATAATCATGTGGTCCATTGGAAAGCAATCGACATTCCCCTTGTACCACGTCTGTTTTGATATCCTCTACCATTATCGAAATTGCCTCTTCGTCAAGCGGGATTAAGCCTCTTATTTTTCTTTTCACGTGTATTGAAATACACACAGTTTCAAGCAAATGTCTGTTTTGTGTACCATAACCCACAGACTTAATCACACAAGGCAATATGGCGGTTATATTTTTATGTTTTTCCATCAACTGTTTGGAATGTCTCATTAAGATTGGTTGAAGCCTTTCTAATTTATTGCGATATTCATCAGTTTTATTTATCAGAAAGTCTCTTTCCTTTGTGACGATTTCGATACGTTCTTTTTTCCTAGTAGCAACGCCATAATCTATTAATATTTCAAGATCATGTTGGTAAGTAGGATGAACTGCTACTTCTTTCACCAATTCAACAACAAAAACTACGTTTTCATTTGCAAGTTTTCGTGCCGGCCAAATGTTTTTAACTGCATCATTATAAAGTTCTGTCTTGATAATGTTACAAATGTCCTCACAAATTTCCTTCAAAGGTTTATATTTTCTCCCTTGATCTTTATATATTGATTGAAGATCGTCATGTTTTGGAAGATTTCTTTCACTTAGTAGCTTTTTAACTGAAAACGGTATGAGTTTTTTTTTATAACAGTGCATACTTTGTTTGATCAAGTTCTTCTTTATATGACATTTAGATTAAATTTGATTATCTCAGGGTAGGTAACAATTTCATTATAATAAATATCAATATACATCAAAACAGTAAAGTGTTTTTTTACAGGTTGTTATATAGAACAGGCTTAAAAAGATATAAATATATTTAACTAAGTGAAAAGACTATCATGTATAAGGTTTTCTTATTATCAAGCTTTATCTGCATCAAAATTTTCTTTTCACCGTCAAAATGTCGTTCTAAATTTTAAATCGACACTGTTTAAGTACAAAATTCATGTATTTGGTCAAATTATAACTAGACTTTACCTTAATATGTTTTGGTTTTATTTATTCGTAAAAATCACAATGACATTTATTTCTGAAATTTTCATCTGAAGATATATTAATTGCCGGCAAAAAAATGCATTTTATCAAAGGTATAAAATGAATACACAAATTCTCTGGAATGTTTACTCTCATACCAACATAACCGCATACTAGTATGCAAAATGTGATTGAAAACTTAATATATTCTTGCAAACGTAGATATTTTTGTATAATTTTAAAGACCATGATTAAATAAAACTTTCACAGATTTTGATCAAATCATTTATATCTAAATACTGTATCCGTTTGCTCAAAGATATATAAAAAAGACTCCACTATTGTTTTTTGACATGATGGGACTAAAAGTTTTGTTTCCCGATATTTGTGAAGTCTGAATCAATACCTTATTTATAGAGCTTTAATTCACCCTGTTTGTTCCAGAATAATCATGCTATTGTTCATTATGACCTAGATTGAACAACATTCCAACGTTTTTTTCTCTACTGTAATTGGTCTTAGAACCACACAAAAATAATAAAGATGATCGAACACAACCAACTATTTAACACAGTGTGCTTATATTGTTAAGAACGTTATTTTTCCTCTGAAATGGAACGATGAAACCACGCTTACAAACCACTGCAGCAAATAAGCCTATACGGTTTCTTATCAATTGTCAAATTCTTAAGTCTTGATACCAATCGGTCAATAATTTTAATCTGAAAAAGGAATTAAATCATTGAAACAAGGGGAAGGACGTAAAGCGGCTAATCATTTGATTCAAACTTGCGAAATAGTTGCAAACTAGACACAAATTGTAATTTTATTTTATCTCGTGGCAACGGCTTATTATCTTGAGGCCTTAAGATATTATCTCGTGGCCACGACTTATAATCTCGTGACCACGACTTATTATCTTACGACCTCAAAATCACATCGTGGCCACGAGTTATTATCTTTTGACCACGAGCTATTATCTCGTCGCAACTACGTATTATTTTGAGGTCACGACTTATTATCCCTTGTGGGGCGGGAAATTAAGAAAATAGTGCAAATTGTGATACAAGCATGAAACTTTCAGGAAATCATCTTTAGACCATGTAGATTTCAAAAAAGAAGTGGGCCCAAAAATATCTCTGCTCATTCAAGATGGCCGCCATTTTCAAAATGGTCGCCATATACATTTGACGTACATACTAGCTCATTCATTCCAATTTTTGGTAGAGACCTTTAACTAACACCAAAAGCATGCATATAGTTTCTCCTTTTCAAAAATTTAAATCTTACAAAATTTCTCTTTCATACCTCTTCCAAATCCAAGATGGCGTCCAATATGGCCGTCGATTTTGTGCAAAACTGTTATATCATTTTTATAGTATAATTTGTTGCACAAATTATGTTTATTATGATAAAAAGTGTTTTAACATATCAGAGATAATCAAATTATATGTTAATCTCAATAAAAGTAAACATTTTAAAAGTGTTTGTCTTAGAAATATCTTTTAGAAAGATCAAGAAAAAATCCATTTTTTTCATATTTTTCAAATTTGATTTCCTTAATTAATGTACAAAGTTAAAAAAGTTACTTTATATCTTAAACTGTATTTAACATTCCATTAATATCATGCGTTTATTGTAAAAAATATAAGAAAAATATTAAATATGTAGGATTTATATTTTGTGAAAGAGGGTGGGGTAATTTTATACGGTAATTATTGTAAAAGAAAAAACAACAGAAAATAAACATAGCTATGTTCATTCTATTTCTTTGCCTTTTTGCTGTTCTATGAATTCTAATGTAATTGTTCCAACTTAAAAAGTAGTTTTTATTGGATGAATGTATTTTTGTCTTCCTTCGGGCCAAGTGGCTAAGCAAGAAATGCACATACAAACATGTGTATACATTCAGTTATTAAATTTGGTTGCATGATAATTTTTGTTTCAATACATTTGATATCATATATTAATTGTTAATTGTAAAGACATATAAGAAGACAATAAATCAACTAAACGTGCTTAAAATAGCAAGCATGTACATGAATGTAAGGTATAAAGGTAGTCCCATAAACGCATATTTTTTGACTCCTTCACAATTTTATATTTATAATATTAACATGGCTTAAAAGCCAACAAAATGTATATGATGTGGAACAGATATATCAATGATATGGCCTGGCCTGCATGCAGTTTTTTGAAAAGTTAAGATACAAAGTAAGTGTATTTCTAAAGAAAACATATCTCATTTGTTTCTTTCAATGACCCTGTACATCATCACCTAAGATCATAGTTGGAAAAAAGGTAACAAGATCATTTTGGGAGTGTCAATTATGTCATAGACACAGTCACACAGCTCTGATTTGTGTCTAAATTGATCAGTTGCGGTTTTGACGAACATGCTCAATATCTCTAGTTTCAATTTTTTCACAACGAGAGGATTTAATAATCCATATTCATGATATGAGTCCATATTAACTTAAGTATATTTTGAAAGCCAGTTGACGCATGATATATCAAATATTTGTAGAATATAACACAATTATGATGATACATGATTAATGTCTATGCGTCGGATACTGTTGGTTAGGAGAAAACAGATTTAATATATTAGTCTTTGTAAATTAAGTGATACTCATTGCAAAACCATTTTAGTCTGCAGTAGCATCATACAAATGTATGCATGTTATACTAGGCTACATCCCAAATATCTTAGTTCAAGTCATTGTTGTATAACATTTGATGTTTTAATGTGTTTTCCTATACAAGACTGTGAACCCAGGTGGCTCTATGAGCATGATACATTAAATATGTTAATAAAGACACAAGGTGGGGTTACATGCTTAGTACCTGTGCTCTGTGCATTTTTGATTTTTGAGAAGATTTTTAATTTTGCATGTACACTTAATGATCCAAAAGTGTTTAATGAAACTTTAAAAGAGGTCTTCTTTACTTGGCAAGATTATATGGTGACTATCTAAGCTCTAGTCATTGTAGTTTCTTTGTTTGTTGATTTTTTTTAAATAACAAAAAAAAACTTCAATAAGATTCCCTACATAGGTCTTTAAAAACTGTGTTCCTCGCGAGGGCCCTTAAATCATGCTCCTGCAGGCTTTACCTGTCACTTTGTTTACATTGACTTATATAATAAAATTCTTCTCCGAAACTACAGTGTATAGAGAAGAAAATATATCGTATATCATCACATTGTGATGCTAATATAAAGATTATGAACTATTTTGGCATAGGGTCAAAATCACTTAGTTTTACATGGACTTTTATTGGAATATAGTTATATGAGTCTTTTTGTAGTTCTGAGAGCCCTAGTTATTGGCTATGTTTTCTTTTCTTAAAATAGTATATAAAATCATGACTGTATTTGGTGAAAAAAGATACTCTTATATGATTTTAGCATTCTTCAGTATTAAAGAATTATAGACCTTAAAATTCCAGCAGTGGATCTTAGGCGAGTGATCTAGGGTCAACTATTCTCTATTGTTTAATGGGGAAAATAATGTATGAATACATTTAGTTTATATTCAAATCATAAGCTATGTTATGTGGGTCAAGCGGTTTTTATTGATACCCATTTTAGCACACATTGATAATATGATGTATCAGTCGCCTTAATTTTTGTTTCTTTTGAAAATATCATGTCTACATAAGTTATTAGAAATGGACAGTACTAACTCAATTATACTTGGTTACAAAAATGTGCAAGTAAATATAACTTTGAATCATTCTGTTTACAGGCATTTAGCAAGACTAAATTGTCCAGGAAATAATTTTTATTCATAAATAGACAACATTTCACTCAGGTCCAGGCATGATTTTATCTAACATATGGTTCGCTGATGAATATTCAGTCTTCATTTCTGTACAATTATCAAATTATATTAAGAATATTGAAACAATTTATATCATGCAAACATATTTATTAACTTTGAATGTATACATATAATTGTATCTGCAAATTTATTGATATTTTAGTACACCCTCTAGACCTGAAGGAAGACCAAAATACCTTAATACAATAAAATACTTTTACAGTGAATATTTGCATAAGATTCATAAAAGACGTTATTTTGTACTACAATTGTCTGATAAATTTAGCGCCCACCCACTTTGAATAACTATAAAACCTTCACATTTTTTTTGTTTTTGTTACAATAATACAATAAAACAATATCAAATACACTTTAAGAAAACTATGTAACTTTTTGGAATTTTGTAACATAGACCTAGAAAACCATGTAAAAAGCCATGCACTTTTTCTTTGATATTTTTAAAGATGTTTTGTACATAAAAACTAAAGACATGACTAACAATGTGATTTTTTGTCTAATATGTTTAACAATTTTATATGGAAATAAGCATACTGTTTGCAAAATATTAATACTACAAAAGAGATATATCATTTTTCATTAAGATTGGCAGCCATATTGGACGCCATCTTGGATTCTCAAGAAATATTGCAAGCGAAATTGTCTTAAAGATTTAATTATTTGAAAAGGGGGGAAACTATATGCATACTTTGGTGTAAGTTTCAAGTTCTGTACAAAAAATTGGAATAATGAGCTATTATGTACGTCAAAATTTATATGGCGGCCATCTTGAAAATGGCGGCCATCTTGAATGTGCAGAGATATTTTTGGGCCCACTTCACTTTTGAAATCTACATGGTCTAAAGATAATTTCCTGAAAGTGTCATGCTTGTATCACAATTTGCACTATTTTGACAGCAAAGACCTTATTTCCCGCCCTACTATTGGTCACAAGTGATTTTCTTGTAGCCACGACTAATTATCCCGTGGCGACGAGTTATTATTTAACGAAAGAAAATTGTCGTTTCATATTGAACAAAGGTTAATATCATACTGACAATAATTATCAAAGGAGGGTCTGGTCAAACGCACCACCGTATATTCACTTCGGTAGTTTCCTACTCATTTAGCCAGAGACGTGCTGAATTTCAGTTATGGCTTATCAGCTAGTATAACAATATAAATAGTATATATCCCCAGTCACACATCAACTGACTCTTGCCATCACTAATTGGCCATCTGCATTCTTATCTAAAGTGTCTATAGATGCGGTTTTTATAAAGTACACTCACTTTTATAAGTAATAATCACCGGTAGGAAGTTAGTAATAGCAGTGAGCAGAAACACAATTATTATAAAACATGAAATCTTGAGATCTTAAAAGAATTGACATATGTTTTTGAAGCATGTATTTTTCAGTTTTGATAAAAAAAAGAAAGAGACTCAGAAAACCCGACAATGTTTATTCATTTATCACTGTGACATCGTAATATATCTCCAATAATAATATATGGCCTTGACGAGATTCGAATCCATGGGAAACCGGGGAAAGTAATTGAATGAGCGACCTTAAAAACCGCTTAATATATTTTTGAATTAAATCCTTTAAATATATAATGTACTCATCCTTGAGTAAACTATTTTAATCACATAAATTTATTTAAATCTTTGAAATTCTAATTTCATGCGTCTAACTTGAATAAAGTAATAAATAAACCATGTACCGGAAGTTGCGTTCCCTATCACAGGTCAAGTAAGTTGATCTTCCCTTAAAAAAACACTGACATTATATATATTCATAGTGACAACCTATATCGTGTAGAATTTAAACATAACTTTTCTACTTTTGTGAAGTCAAAACATGTTTATTGTATGTCTACAAAAAGACTGTAAATATCCTGTATGTTGTAATTGAAGTTATATACCACACTTAAATGGAATTATATATATATATAATTTCATTTAAGTGTAGTATACAACTTCAATGTCAACATACAGTTTTCAAACATCAAAGAATATGTAAAATATGTACTGCAAACATTTTGACATATGACATGTAATCATTGACAGATATGCGTTCATTTCTTATTGAACAAATTGACTTAGTCCTTAAAGAAAATAATATTTTATTACCTCCCTTAATTTACACGGAATGTTAAATTCAGTAATACCTTTACTAATAATGCTGTTTGGATCTTACAAAGTTAATAGATCTTAATTTGAGCAGCATATTTATGATATAAAACCATAAACATGTGTTTTAGGGTCTTTAAGCATAGTATATCGTTACAGAAGAATGAAAGAAACACCTGACCGCACGAAAAAGAAGAAAGGGAGGGAATATTAATTTTGAAAAGTCCCCCTTATTCACCGCCGCAGCGTTTAACCTGCCGCTTTTGTGAAACTATGGCCAGTGTGATATACCGTCGTAATTTTTATTCAAGATGAAACGACCATTTTCATTGGCTGAAATAAGTTGTAGCCACAAGATAATAAGTCGTGGTTATGTGATAATACCTTGAGGTCTCAATATGATAAGTCGTTGCCACGAAATAAATAAAACTGCAAATGTCACCTCTATGCCACCGTACAATTAATAAAGCTCTCTCGACTTGTACAAGGTATGTGCTTTATTTTTGAAATTTGTACATTTGTTATTGCAACGCGTAAAACACAATTGCTTAAAGACGTCTTAGCTTTTGAGTTTACGACGATGTGGAAGAAATAATAATATGTTTAGATTTCACAAATGACAAAACTGTTTGATTTCTCAACTCAATTTTTTTTCGGTTTGAAAATAGCCAAGCGAGACAAATATGTTTTGTCAATTCTGTATAAATGTTATAAATTGCATGTTCCAAAGAAAGACTCAATACACAAACATATCTTAGTAGAGCATATTTCAAGTTTGGAACCTGTACTTGGAAATATGATTGCAAATTTATGCGTCAATTAAATTGCTTATTCTACGTTGACGAAATTGCATATTTTACCTGAACCTTAGTAAACTAACTTGTCATGAAATTATTATTTGTTATTTGTAACTAATAGGTATTTAAGATAATAAAGACAAAAGGAATGATAATACATTATAACATCACGCTAATTTAAAGTTCTAGTTGATATATGTAGAATGAATTGAAGATTCTGGTAGAAATTAAAAAAAATGCATGTTTCAGATTCAAGAAAAGAAGATATGAGCTGAAATAAATATTACGTCTAGGTCTTTGTGCATCTGCATTTCTCTGTGAGATAATTACTTAAGAAATAATTGAGAAAAAAATTATTGGCAATATTTGTTGCAAGAAGATTCAAAAGACATTCAAAACAAAAAAAGATTTATAATACAGCGGAGCCTTGCTAATCCGAACCATTCTAATCTGGAATTCTCTTTATCCGAAAAAAGTGTCCGGTCCCGATTTTATTCGTCCAATTTAGTAAAAATCCTTTTGGATCAAGAACCTGTCTACTTCGAATTCCGGACGATTTTTTTTTCAGTGTTTGTTCTAATTCCACTCTAAACTTAACCTCTCGGCTCCGAACAGAGTTTGCCAAAATTTAATGTCACACCTACATTTAAAATAACAAATTATCGCATATCTGGCATGTGTAAACATATACAAAATTGATAAGAGTAATTTCACTATATTATTGGATATAGTGACTATTGTGAATTTAAATGACTGGTTGTCTTTAAAGTGCATTTTCAGCATGAAATTTGTTTTTGTGACATATAATATGATCATTGGCAAATTCGAAAGCATGGTTAAAATCACATGCTGTTAATAATAGATGTCAAGGCCGCCATTGTTTGTAAACATTGCTTTTAAACAGCTTGCTCGGTGAAAACAAGTAATTGTACAGGGGGGGGGGTACAAACTTTCAGAAATAGCAAAAATCTTCACGGCCAAGCACCTATTTCTGTGTGATATTTTGCATGTATATGGAGTTGCTAGAGCAGTGACAGAGTTTCTGTAGCCCGTATATTTGCTGGTATGTTTTGCCGTAGGGACAAAATATGTTGTTTTGGGTCTCGGACCACTTTATATTTTTTGGCTTCTACGGAATGAATTGAAAGTTTTTAACTGCCTGACTGTTGCACATGGGATGATTTTATTATAGATTTGCAATGTTATGACATAAATGTTCTTAACAAAATGTGTTTTTTTTCCAGGTTGTGTAGCTTGGGATCAGATTTATCAGACATATTGCTTGTAGGACATTGACGGCAGAAACTTGAAATTTCGTGTGGAGTGCTACCATATGATCTGCGGATGTGTGAAAATTACACTTAGCTTGCCTTGATAACTGCTATAATTGCTTAATTGATTGTTTTTGTTTGTCACATTCAATAAATCTTTTTATATAATGCAATACAAATAATTTTTAATCTTTTGTATTGAATTTAATGACATTGGATAAAGGAAACTGTCAGTGAATTCGGATAATCGCTGAATCGGATAAGAGTAAACAACAATTATTGACAAATGCTGGCACGAATATTTAATCATGTCTCAGCCTCCTGTAGGTCATTGTAGGTTAACTTACCCCTGAGTACCTTACATTTTGCTTATTTAAGTTTTTATTTTTGTATTCACATGTTTTTAAATGAACAAAAAGAGATTGCAAAAATAAAATGTTTATATTGCAATCCATATCCATTCCCATTTTCTTTCCTTAAACTATTATGCCCTTCACATCTAGAAACATGTGAATTCGGAGAGCTTTCTAATCCGAACTTATCTTCTTGTCCGGACGTGTTCGGATTAGACAGGATCCACTGTACATACACACATTAATAATATAAGGAATGATCTTATCGACGTGAAATCAATAGTTGGTAAATGTAGAGTAAATTTCAAATGCATCATTTTCAAGTGTGGTGGAGCAGAGATAAAGAAAATCAAAAACAGACAAACTGAGTAAACACAGTTTAACTTTTTATAGTTTTGACACGTTTTACTTTTTACGCCCAGGACCACCAGAAGCTTTGGCTTATTCATCTAGTAAATACGTTAAAATTTTCGTTTTGAAAGTGATTAACAAAGATATTTTATTGTTTTCTTTTCGTTCTTTCTTTGCTTTTTGTGGCGTTTGTATCTTGCATACACTGTTTTATGACGAACGGTTGTTTAAACTGTACGTTGTGCTCATTTCTTAATGTTCAGCTATCAGATGACGTCGTGGTACTTTAGTGCTTAGTAACGAACAACGAAACATACAAAGTAAAGAAATTAACACGTGCCTTATCAGAAATAAAATATAAAAAGGGTTAGCAATACAATGTGACGTCAAGGAACGCATACCTTACGATGAATCACCTAAAAGGCCCCTGTAGGAAATGCGCAGGCTTGTGTATAAAAGACGGAGTTTGAGTGCAATTAAAACTAAAATAGGAAATGCTTCAAACCCACGTGTATATAATGTAACTTTTATGAAACCAAAAGAGTGAAAATAATTTAATTGTAAACAACTGCCATGGACAATATCAACAACTTATATATGATCTCATTTGTTTTCACACAGACTATGAAGGGACAGCATTCCGATATGCTAATTCTATATAAGAACCATACTTATGCTTATATGGTTATCTTTTCTGCAGATAATAAACCATTTATCTCTCACTTATTTTTAATCATTTTGCACATAACCAACCGCCGATGAAAAATAGGAAGAAAATGTATGTATGGCGTTGTCTCTCCGTACGTAGGTCAGCATCTTTTGTTTAGGAGCT
This sequence comes from Ruditapes philippinarum, assembly GCF_026571515.1. Classification (NCBI taxonomy): domain Eukaryota; kingdom Metazoa; phylum Mollusca; class Bivalvia; order Venerida; family Veneridae; genus Ruditapes; species Ruditapes philippinarum. The sequence continues at coordinate 14,476 of NW_026853836.1, forward strand.
TCAGGAAAATGCATACAACACCCCTATTTCTGTTCGTCCCGGCCAAAGAATTATCATTATAAATTAACTGCTTGTCGCGAGGTCCTTAATGACAATTTATTACTTAAGTGTTAATATTGATAAAGAAAGCCATACAGAGCCATATTTTACAGGTGGCGGAACACATAGCTTTGAAAAGTGAAATGATTTTATATTATATCAAATGAATTGACTTGTTGTTCATCGAATGATATCACAATCTGACATCGATAAACGTTTCTGTTTCGTTAATTGTTAAATCTTTACGTGTATTATTTTACAATAAACCACTGTTTTTATACTTATCATGCGTGCTTCGTTTATATATTTTTAGTTAGATCAAATACTATCATAAGCTTAAGTTTATTTTTTTAGATACAGTTATTTAAAAAATTAAAAAAAGAAATGGAAATATTCTTAAGATAAAGCTTCTATCGGTGTGCAATTTTATATGTATTTTTAGTAATTTGTCAAACACCCTTGTGGTACACGCGGACGTTCTTTTCTGGGCAAAGGTGTACATTTTTGAAAGTCAAGTTAAAAAAATGATTGTGTTATAATCATACAAGACATACCTCTATGAAATGCTGATGAATACTCCGGTGACATCGATTCTGTTGTCAGCTTGCCTCCCATGGGTGTCTGTGTTGGTAAATCTCTCCGCTCTGTGGATATTTTAAAAACAAAATATAATGAATAATTTTATTTTTTTAAAGATATCTTTAACAATAATGATCAGTCGGAATGATGGTTTCTATAAAATAATTGTCAATTTCTTTCTTTGATCACGTCACTTGTCTGATTTCCTGTTTTACTTTTACAGTTTACTTTAACATGTACATTTTAATCTATAACAATATGTAAGTATTAATCATTTTTTGTAATTTTTATGAAAGTTTTGACTATTGCTGTATTGATGATTTAACAGAATTTTAATCGGAAAAGTTACTTTGGGAAATGTGTTTCTGTATTGTGAAAAGGTATTCCGATAAGATACACCTTTCGGATTTTGTAAATATTAATATTCCTTGTGATGATTTTTTCTACAATTATATTTGTGCAAATACATATAGCGTCAATGATTAGTATTTAATATTTTACTTTTTCAACGTACACAAAAGGAAAGTAAATCATTAAAGCAAATATTGTCGTCTTACTGTCACGTTTCATGAAAAACAATCGATGCTCCCCAATTATTATCTATTGCATCCTCTATACAGGTACAATGGACCTTTTTGATCATGTCTAACATTTTGTTTGCAATAGTGACTTTTATTATATTTTTCATAACATTACTCTAAATGACCTTCTTAACAAAACGACTTTAAAATGATGACAAACGTTTCATAATTGTAGCATTTTTTAAAAAAGATATATTTTTATGTTATAAATGTCATGTACTTTAAAAAATAATACAAACTTTTGTAATTATCTGTTTTAGTAAAGACGACACTGGTATGTTATATGGTGTTTTGTTCCAGCTTTTGGATTAAGCAATACATCAGGTGCCCTTTCTTGCACTTTTTAAGGCCGAGAAGGCATTATTATGTATTACGTATTACTTTTGGCTGCTCCTTGGCCAGGTGCATAGCTTCTAAATTATATCTATCGCTTAAATCATAAGGTATGACAATGCAACAATTTGGTTCAAATTTATCAAATAGTGTGATGCACTTTATTACAAAGGTCTTATTCTAACAAATTTATGTTCAATTAAATGATGTGCGTTTAAAATATCACAATCTGAACATGCGCGTTTGCGATAAACACAATTGTCATACTAAGCCATATTTTACTTATTGGCGTCCGCGCCGAAATGCGACACCTTTATGGAATGAAAGCAGATTTTGTAAAAGGGCAATAGCAATTTCTCGAGCCTTTTTGTCGACCATAATAGCCGAACATTCCGATTGGTATAAGTGTTTGATTATCAAAAATGAAATGTCGCGATATGTAAGATAAATAGCGAACTTGATAATTTCGCAATGTAAACGTATTTAAATGAAATTATCTTATCCGTCAATTAATCACGCTCTTCGGTATTCTTATTAATCATTTTGTAGTACATAGTGGGTTATTGTGTGTGTTATAGCTTTTCCTATAGATAGAATGAGGACCTGAACATTGTGAAAGTCCGAAAATCTGAGTAAGGTCATAAATCTCATCAAATACAATCGCATGGGCTTGTTATGAATTTTTAGTTATAGCCTTTTGAAAATTTGAAATAGAAATATTCTTAAGAAAAGGCCTTTCTCGATTTGCAAGTTTTATATGTGAACCTTTTAATGATAAAGTTATTCACATGATCAACTTTCATCAAAGTGCTTTAATTCTGATTGTTTAACTATTTAATTATGACCCTTTATGTTTTTAAATAGCCTTTTTCTTTACAAGATTATTTTTTTAAAATTAGATATTGCACTTCTTTGCTTTGATTTAATCGATATTGATATCAACGGTTTTTTATCGGAGTGTTGTGAATTCTGAGTAACAAAATAAACTGCATGTGTCATGTTCAATTGATAATTACCTTTTTGTTAATTCTAAAATGATAAGATTGTAAGCTAAGCCCTCAGGGAAAAGACAGCTAGTGACCTCTTTTTATTAATCCAAAAATGTCTTCACTTATCCATAATCCCTCATCTACAGACTCAATCAACCCGGGTCTGCAATTTTCATTTAATTTTGTTGTAATTTATGCTTCCGAGGGATCACTTTCTTTCCAGATTTTATACTTCACAACAGCAGGTGTCAAGTGTTATATGACAGCTGTAAAATGTATTATCCCTCATGTACAGACTAAATCTAACCTAGTTTGTAATTTTCATGTCATTTTGTTGTGATTAATTCTAACGAGAGATCACTTTGTTTCAAGATTTTCAAATTTGGAATCATCTTGTTTCTAAAAATGTACGATTATCACATATATGTAAATGATATTTCAAAATAATGTTCATTCCTGATTTAACAGGATGTAGGAATGTTAGACATGTACCTTAATCATACAATTGCAACTGTTATTTAAAGTCTTTTACGTTATTTTATCACAGACTTTAAATTCATTACCAAATGACATCACTATTTCATTGTAATATTTCAATGTCTTTTTTTGCTTTAATAGGGTTTGCTTTATTGTAAAAGCTATTTATTGGCTTTACATTTGTCATTGACATATCGGTATAAACCGACCAGATTAGTGCACAGCCTTAACAGACGTTAAAGGTCACACATCTTTAACTATTTCAATAGAAGGCAACAACTTGTCAATTACCCCTGTGGTACACGCAGACTTATCTTTACTAAATAAAGGGGTACGTCGGTGTCAATTTAAGTTTTGAAAGCCAATAACAATACCGACTTTATTATAATCATACACGACAATCCTCTTTCAATTGCATGTGAATACTCCGATGAAGTCGAATCTGTTACCCATTGGCATCTGAGTTGGTAAATCTTTCCACTCTTTCGATTACTTTGTTTATAAAATATTAGTGAATATTGTGTTTGCTTTATAGAATCTAACTGTACATGAACCTAAGATGATTAAGCTGATTTTCTTCAGTCGGACAAGTATATTTAATAAATTTGTTTCTATATTGAGAAAAAGTATTCCGATGGGATACAGCTTTCGTAATTTGTATACATAAATATTCCATTCCTTGTAATGATTCAATCTACAAATACATTTGTGCTGCAGGTTTCGAGTCAAAAATAAGTATGATATATCTTACTTTTTCAAGGTACACAAAACGAAAGATCATCAATTAACAAGCATTTGTCGTCTTCCTGTGTTAAGTTTCATGACACAATTTATTATCAATCCTTTGTACAGGTGAAGCTAAAATTAATGATATTTTCTCTTTTTTAATTTTGAATTTGATAATTCTTGACGTACCATTGTTCTTAATGGCCGCCTTAATAAAACGTCAGTATAATTGAATGATAAATGGAATGATACGTGGCAGTTTGTTGCATATGGTTTTCATCTTTTATATTCATTTTATTAGTCATACATTAATTATAATAGATTATCTATTAGTAACCATTAAAGTTATGATAATTGTACATAAAAAAAAGATAACTCTGAGAGTCTACAGTTACTGATTTTATATACATCTAAAACAATATCTTTTGGTTTGCAATAATTGTCATTATTGCACTGATATGCTACGTGTTAAGGAGGATTTCAGATGCCTTTCATTGCCTTATTTCAGGACCGACCGAGCAGGCACATAAATAATACCTTCGACCTTTTGTTAGCTAGATATATAGCTTCTAAATACTTTATATCCCTTAAATCATTTTGTATGACCATGTAACAATTTGTTTCTAATTTATCAACTAGTATGATGTTCTGTTTTTAAATGTCTGATTAAGGTCTTCAACGAAAATGTATATAAATTGTAGCCAATATATATATCTTGTCAAGGTCATATTAGATTAATAATGCGCATGAATGTTTGTATGATTTTATTATGCGAAATATTATTATTATAAAGATATATTATGCTAAAGAATGATATCAATAAATATTGAAAATTGCTACACAGTCTCTTTGTAAATTATTTTTTTTTTACTTCACACAAAGTAGATTTGTCATGCTTGAAACTCACTATATGTGGTAAAAATATGAATAACTTGTGTCGTTAAAATATGGCTGTTCTTAAAGAAAGACCACATGTCCTTGGATTCCAACACAAAGTGTAATCCTTTTTCTAAATTAAGCATATTCAGTAAGAATTTGATTAATATAAATATTATTTATTCAATAACAGCCACCGGAAAATCTTTGCACCACCGGGATAGTGGCAAACTTCACTACCATTTATACTTGCCCTAAACACTTAAAAATCATTTCATACGATAGATTTAATGTTAATTATAAATAATTGACTTCATTTGAAGCTATTTTAATTTTTTTTCTTATCAAAAATTGTATTTTAAAAAATTTGTCCGGGCGGAAATTCATGTATTCCGCCCGGAATTATGCTGTCCGGCCGGAATTTACTTATATTCCAATTGGAATTTTTTCCAACATTATTATTTATTCCAATGGGAATTTCAATTTTTCCAGCAACGCTTAAACTATAAAAATAACCATTCATACATCCTTTCATGACTTTCTGACTAGTTTTGAAGAACTTATTCTA